>NC_141879.1:631723541-631873708 GCF_056163025.1 Triticum urartu
CGGTAGAACCAGTCTCGCGTAAGCGTACGCGTAATGTCGGTCCAGGACGCTTCATCCAACAATACCGCTGAACCAAAGTATGACATGTTGGTAAGCAGTTTGACTTGTATCGCCCACAACTCACTTGTGTTCTATTCGTGCATATAACATCTACGCATAAAACCTGGCTCGGATGCCACTGTTGGGGAACGTAGTAATTTCAAAAATTTCCTACGCACACGCAAGATCATGGTGATGCATAGCAATGAGAGGGGAGAGTGTTGTCTACGTACCCTCGTAGACCGTTCGCGGAAGCGTTATATCAACGAGGTTGATGTAGTCGTATGTCTTCACGATCCGACCGATCCAAGTACCGAAAGCACGGCACCTCCGAGTTTTGCACACGTTCGGCTCAGTGATGTCCTCGCCTTCTCGATCCAGCAAGAGGGGCGAAGTAGTAGATGAATTCCGACAGCACGACGGCGTGGTGACGGTGTTGGTGAAGAACAATTTCCGCAGGGCTTCGCCTAAGCACTATGAAAACTATGACGGAGGATAAACTAGAGGGGACGGGGTTGCCGGCACATGGCTTGGTGTTTCTTGATGTATCTTGGGTGCTAGCCCTACCCCTCTATTTATATGTTGAGCCTTGGGGTCAAAACTTGGAGTAAAAGCCTCCACAAAGTCGGTTTCACCCGAAAGGCAAGAGTCCTTTTCGGACTCCAGGGCCAGACGCCAGGGTTCCCGACTTCTGGACCCAGACGCCAGGGGCAGACTCCAGGGGCAGACGCTAGGGTTCCCGCCGTCTAGCCCCTGGACTCCGCAAAACTTCCTTTTGCGCTTTCCAAAAACCTCGTGGGCTTTCCCCTTTGGCCCAGATAAAGTGTTCTCGTGCCCAAACATTTCGGGAAACATCCGGAACCCCTTCCGGTGAATTCTGGAACCCTTCCGAAGTCCAAACACTATTATCCCATATATCAATCTTTATCACCGGACCATTCCGGAGTTCCTCATCATGTCCGTGATCTTATCCGGAACTCCGAACAACATTAGGTCACCAACATACATAACACATAGTACTATATCGTCAATGAACGTTAAGCGTGCAGACCCTAAGGGTTCGAGAACTATGTAGACATGACCGAGACACCTCTTTGGTCAATAACCAATAGCGGGACCTGGATGCCCATATTGGCTCCTACATATTCTACGAAGATCTTTATCGGTCAGACCGCATAACAACATACGTTGTTCCCTTTGTCATCGGTATGTTACTTGCCCGAGATTCGATCGTCGGTATCTCAATACCTAGTTCAATCTCGTTACCAGCAAGTCTCTTTACTCATTCTGTAATACATCATCCCGCAACTAACTCATTAGTTGCAATGCTTGCAATTCTTATAGTGATGCGCATTACCGAGTGGGCCCAGAGATACCTCTCCGATAATCAGAGTGACAAATCCTAATCTCGAAATACGCCAACCCAACAAGTACCTTCAGAGACACCTGTAGAGCACCTTTATAATCACCCAGTTACATTGTGATGTTTGGTGGCACACAAAGTGTTCCTCCGGTAAACGGGAGTTGCATAATCTCATAGTCATAGGAACATTTATAAGTCATGAATAAAGCAATAGCAACAAACTAAACGATAAAGTGCTAAGCTAACGAAATGGGTCAAGTCAATCACATCATTCTTCTAATGATGTGATCCCGTTAATCAATTGACAACTCATGTCTATGGTTAGGAAACTTAACCATCTTTGATCAACGAGCTAGTCAAGTAGAGGCATACTAGTGACACTCTGTTTGTCTATGTATTCACACATGTATTATGTTTCCGGTTAATACAATTCTAGCATGAATAATAAACATTTATCATGATATAAGGAAATAAATAATAACTTTATTATTGCCTCTAGGGCATATTTCCTTCAGGCATCGACTACATCGGCGTCTTCTCCGACTAGCGGCCTCACGTGGCACACGGCGGCCCAGAACGGCCGCCGTCGCGCCTTATTCCGCTCATCAAGTGGTGCCAATCATAGCCACCCGTTCTTCGATCGGACCTACAACCATCCCCGCCTCCATGCGGTCAATGCAGACTTCATCAGGCCTGCCACCACGCCACAAGCTTGCACGATGCAAGTCAAATCAGCCATCTCGTACGAGGCATGCATGATCCAAACCATGTGTACGCGCGCTGGCCATTGTGTGCCGATTTACTGTTGCTGCGGCCGTCCGCTGCAGCCATGTGACCTTCGGCCTCATGCACCAACGCCGCGCGGCCCTCGCGACTGTTGGTGCGCACACGCTGGGCTGCTCGTGCTCTTTTTGGCCATCTGCTATCGTCTGCACTTTCCGGATCTGATGTCATGATGTCTACTACACAACCTTCTTTTTGTAGACGTTGTTGGGCCTCCAAGTGCACAGGTTTGTAGGACAGTAACAAATTTCCCTCAAGTGGATGACCTAAGGTTTATCAATCTGTGGGAGGCGTAGGATGAAGATGGTCTCTCTCGAGCAACCCTGCAACCAAATAACAAAGAGTCTCTTATGTCCCCAACACACCCAATACAATGGTAAATTGTATAGGTGCACTAGTTCGGCGAAGACATGGTGATACAAGTGCAATATGGATAATAGATAATGGTTTTTGTAATCTGAAAATATAAAAACAGCAAGGTAACTAATGGTAAAAGTGAGCACAAAAGGTATTGCAATGTGTTGAAACAAGGCCTAGGGTTCATACTTTCACTAGTGCAAGTTCTCTCAACAATAATGACATAATTGGATCATATAACTATCCCTCAACATGCAACAAAGAGTCACTCCAAAGTCACTAGTAGAGGAGAACAAATGAAGAGATTATGGTAGGGTACGAAACCACCTCAAAGTTATCCTTTCTAATCGATCTATTCAAGAGTCCGTAGTAAAATAACATGAAGCTATTCTTTCCGTTCAATCTATCATAGAGTTCGTACTAGAATAATACCTTAAGATACAAATCAACCAAAACCCTAATGTCACCTAGATACTCCAATGTCACCTCAAGTATCCTTGGGTATGATTATACGATATGCATCATACAATCTCAGATTCATCTATTCAACCAACACAAAGAACTTCAAAGAGTGCCCCAAAGTTTCTACTGGAGAGTCAAGACGAAAACGTGTGCCAACCCCTATGCATAAGTTCACGAGGTCACGGAACTCGCAAGTTGATCACCAAAACATACATCAAGTGGATCACATGATATCCCATTGTCACCACAGATTTGTCACCACAGATAAGCACGTGCAAGACATACATCAAGTGTTCTCAAATCCTTAGAGACTCAATCCGATAAGATAACTTCAAAGGGAAAACTCAATCCATTACAAGAGAGTAGAGGGGGAGAAACATCATAAGATCCAACTATAATAGCAAAGCTCGCGATACATCAAGATCGTACCACCTCAAGAACACGAGAGACAGAGATCAAACACATAGCTACTGGTACATACCCTCAGCCCCGAGGGAGAACTACTCCCTCCTCGTCATGGAGAGCACCGGGATGATGAAGATGACCATCGGAGAGGGATTCCCCCCTCCGGCAGGGTGCCAGAACGGGTCTAGATTGGTTTTCGGTGGCTACAGAGGCTTCTGGCGGCGGAACTCCCGATCTATTCTACTCCGAAGTTTTTAGGGTATATGGATATATATATATAGGAGGAAGAAGTACTTCGATGGATCTCCAGGCTGTCCATGAGGCAGGGGGCGCGCCCAGGGGGGTGGGCGCGCACCCCACCCTCGTGGGCAGCCCGGGACTCTTTTGGTCCATCTCCGATACTCCGTGGGCTTGTTCTAGTCCAAAAATAAGTTCCGTGAAGTTTCAGGTCAATTGGACTCTATTTGATTTTCCTTTTTTGCGATACTCTAAAACAAGGAAAAAACAGAAACTGGCACTGGGCTCTAGGTTAATAGGTTAGTCCCAAAAATCATATAAAATAGCATATAAATGCATATAAAACATCCAAGGTTGATAATATAATAGCATGGAACAATCAAAAATTATAGATACGTTGGAGACGTATCAGCATCCCAAACTTAATTCCTGCTTGTCCTCGAGTAGGTAAATGATAAAAACAGAATTTTTGATGTGGAATGCTACCTAACATATTACTCTATGTAATTCTTCTTTATTGTGGCAAGAATATTCAGATCCATAAGATTCAAGACAAAAGTAATCATGTCTTCTCAAAATAACATGGCCAAAGCAAGCTATCCCTACAAAATCATATAGTCTGGCTATGCTCCATCTTCACCATACAAAGTATTTAAATCATGCACAACCCTGATGACAAGTCAAGCAATTGTTTCATACTTTTGGTGTTCTCAAACTTTTTCAATCTTCATGCAATACACGAGCGTGAGCCATGGATATAGCACTATAGGTGGAATAGAATGGTGGTTGTGGAGAAGACAAAAAAAGGATAGTCTCACATCAACTAGGCGTATCAGCAGGCTATGGAGATGCCCATCGATAGATATCAATGTGAGTGAGTAGGGATTGCCATGCAATGGATGCACTAGAGTTATAAGTATATGAAAGCTCAACAAAAGAAACTAGTGGGTGTGCATCCAACTCGCTTGCTCACGAAGACCTAGGGCATTTTGAGGAAGCCCATCATTGGAATATACAAGCCAAGTTCTATAATGAAAGATTCCCACTAGTATATGAAAGTGACAACATAGGAGACTCTTTATCATGAAGATCATAGCATTGCCCCTTCTCTCTTTTTCTCTCATTTTTTATTTTTTTGGGCCTTCTCTTTATTATGGACTTTTATTATTATTATTATTTTCGTCCGGAGTCTCATCCCGACTTGTGGGGGAATCATAGCCTCCATCATCCTTTCCTCACATGGGATAATGCTCTAATAATGATGACCATCACACTTTTGTTTACTTACAACTCAAGAATTACAACTCGATACTTAGAACAAGATATGACTCTATATGAATGCCTCCGGTGGTGTATTGGGATGTGCAATGACTCATGAGTGATATGTATGAAAGAATTATGAACGGTGGCTTTGCCACAAATACAATGTCAAGTACATGATCATGCATATCAATATGACAATGATGAAGCGTGTCATAATAACGGAACGGTGGAAAGTTGCATGGCAATATATCTCGGAATGGCTATGGAAATGCTATAATAGGTAGGTATGGTGGCTGTTTTGAGGAAGATATATGGTGGGTTTATGGTACCGGCGAAAGTTGCGCGGTACTAGAGAGGCTAGCTATGGTATCACGTCGCGCGTAATCAGATTAATCACCCATCTGCTCGCGGTCCGTCTTATCTACGCCCGTGACCGACCTGGCTCGTCAGTTGCTCGCGCCTTCGCAGGTTCCGTGAAGATCGTCCCCGAGTTCAGCGCGCCCCTCCACCGATCGAGCAACGGGCTGCCGCTGCGTCGCCCCGTCGGGCCGCGGCACCGCCGCCCCGTGGTTCTTCCCGTGGCTGCATCGACTCGCGTGCTGCCACTGCATCGCCCCTTTGGGCCATAGTGCCGCGGCCCGTGGTCTACCGCCGCCCCGAGTACGTCCGTTCCAGGCCATCTCCATGGCAGCACCGACACTCGCGTTGTCGCTGCATCGCTCGTCGGACCGTGGCACGTGGTCTCCGCTGCAGCTCGAGGCCGTCCCCGCGGTTGCACCGACTCGCGTTCCGTCGTTGTGTCGCCCCTTCGGGCCGCAGTGCCACGGCCCGCGGTCCCAGCCGACGCCCCAAGGTCCTCTCGCCGTCGCCCCAACCTGCCCGCCGCCACTGCGTCCCCCCTTCGGGCCGTAGCGTCGCGACCCGCGGTCCACTCCATCGTCGCGCGCGTCGACCTCCCTTGGTATGTGCCGCGCCATCTCCCTTGGCACGGGAACGCCACCGTCCGCGCCGGTCTTCGTCACGCTGTTAGGGTTCTTCGCCTATTTGGAGCACCGCAGCCGCGTTCCTACCCTAGCCGCCGCTGCTGCCGTCAGGCCGCCGCCATTGCTCTTCTATGGCCGCCGCCGCCGCTACCCCCGTAGTTGCCGCCGCCGCCCTTCCACCTCCTTCGTCTTCGTCCAGCACCAGCCCGTCGCCAGCGTCGTCGTCATCTACCCCGACCACTTCGTCTACTCCGAGAACCGTGAGCGACATCGGCCCCGCGTTGATTGGCGCCGCAACCGTCGCCGAGTCTTCTTCTCTGCTGGCCCTCCGACTTCTCCGACATGGCGTACAGCTCGTGCAGACCCCTCGTCTACGCATGCGTGGTATTGGCAACACCGATGCGTGCCTTCGTCCACGACGTGTCCCCGGGCCTGGCAAGCCTGCAGCGGCGTTTCGTCAACTTCGTCCCCGTCCATCTACGCATGCCTGGTGCTGGCAACACCGGTGTGTGCCTTCATCTACGATGTGTCCCCGGGCTTGGCAACCCCGGCGCGACGCATCGTCAACAACGTCTTCTTCCCGGCGCACCACTACTTCGACACCACTACGCCCATGCTAACTCGGCGCCTCCTTGCGCCCGCGGCTCCATGGCGACTTCCTCGACACCGACTACCACTAGTAGAAAAAGGGTGTGTTGTCCCGGTTCGTAAGGGCCTTTTGTCTCGGTTCCTGAACCGGGACTAAAGGGTCGGTACTAATGCCCTGTCCCTTTAGTCCCGGTTCAATCCAGAACCGGGACAGATGGGCCTCCACGTGGCCTGTGCGCGGAGCCCAGGCAGGAGGGCCTTTGGTCCCGGTTGGTGGCACCAACCGGGACCAATAGGCATCCACGCGTCAGCATTTCTGTGGCCGGGGTTGTTTTTTTAAGGGGGTTGGGGGTTTTGGGGGGTTAATTTAGGTGTTTCATATATTGTGTTAGCTAGCTATAATTAATAGAGAGAAGTGTCCTCTCTTATGTCCGTGCTTGGTCGACGCTACGTACTATACATACGTATAGAGAGGACTAGACACGCTAGCTAGCTAGTAAGCAAACGAAGGAAATAGAAGATCGTCATGAGCATATATGCATACAGAGAGAAGTGATATCGACCACCTCTCCTTCTCCGAGAGATTGGTCGAACAACAAGTTCTCGTATATCTATCCGACACTACCGGCTACATATATACAATAATTATCTCTTACAAATATAATCTCCTAACATACGGACTCATGGTCCACATAGTATTCTCTGTCTTTAGCGATCACGTGGTCAAGAAAGAATGCCGCCAATTCCTCTTGAATTGCTCCCATGCGAGCTGGTGCTAGGAGTTCATCCCGCTTCCGAAACATCTAATTTAAAGAAGGGGGTCAATACATATATATATGAATGAATGAAACTCAACACAAATGATGGTAATAAAATAAAATTGTGAATGTTGTTATTTACGTACTTCATATTGTTCGTCAGAGTAGCCCCGCTCACAGGTCGTGTGGCGGATGGACTCATAAACGTAGTATCCACAGAAATCATTCCCTTGTTCCTGCCACAACCACTTTACAAGAAATAGAGGTCAATCAAACTGATAAGCAAGAATGCCAAATGGTAATTATGAAACTAGCGCTTGAATCAATAGGAGATGCGCGGAACATGCTACTATAGTACTTACTTTTGTGTGTCTAAATTGCTGCTTCTTCGGGAGTCCTGGAGCTTTTTTGGTGAATTTTTTCCAAACCCTGCCAGACAAATAAAACAATTACTTGATATATCAGAAAATGAACAAAGTTGCTGATATGGTGGATAATGATCGATTTAACTTACTTCTCGAGCATTTGAGTCATGTCCGCATAGTCTTGGGATCTTTTCGTCTTGAGTCTAAGACGGTTACTAGTCCCTGCTCAAGCTTAATCTCTAGGAGAATATAGTGGAAACTGCACACGCATGCATAACTCATCAATTACATTACTATAACCTTGACTAATATATAAGGGAAACAGAATACGCACAAGACAGTAACACTCACTTGAAGTTGTAAGGAAAGAGTATTATATCTTTGTTTTCGTTTATTACCAACGACCATAGCAAGTTGGCCTCGGTATCTGTGGCATGAAATTTAACCTCAGTTGCATCTATGAGATATGTGTTAATGAACCCAATATCACCGACTTGTCTTTTCTTCAATTCGGCGATCTTCAATCTGCATAATATAGTGAGGATAATTATAAATACATGCAATGAAAGAGCTGAGCTATATAGAGAGACTTAATGACAGAAGTAGTACTACTTACAGACAGTAGCAGGTGACCGTTGCTTTATCGAGGGCCAATTGATTGAAAAACTGATAGAACTCCTCAAATGGAATAGGCAACAGTTCAATTCCAACGAGGTCATGCTCCTTTTTAACTCTCACATACAAAGTATTCCTCCCCCCAGACTCTCTGCAGATTTTCAAGTACCAATCATGCAATCTTCGCATCATCGTTGATAGAGATCTTTCATCTTTGACAAGAGGCTTCCCGTACTCATATCTTTGTATCTGCACCTCCATGAAATCATAATGTACATCGCCGGGCAGGTAATCGCCAAGATTGCTATAACCGGGCACCATCCTCGGATCATTAGCGACGATGTTGCTAGGCACCTTGAGCGGGGGGCACGATTGCTTTGCTTGTTCGCCGAGCTGGGCAATTTGTTTCCCGGCTCGTCGTTCTTTCAGCCTTTGATCACTGACAGTACTTCCTGACTGCTCCGCTTCGGCAAATTCCTTTCCAATAATGCGCTCATAGTTTCCTTTCGGCGGAGACTTGGGTGGTTTTGTCAGGGCAGCCAGAGTGCGCTTCGCTTTCACCGGATCTACCTTCTCCTCCGGAGGTGGATGTTTCTTTGCTTTCACCCCTTCAAAGAAGTTCCTCACTTCTTCTCGTGCGATCTCGGCATTCTCCTCCGGGGTCCTCTCGTATGGTAACTTCTCTGGAGTCTTCAGAGAAGGACCGAATCTGTATGTCCTCCCGCCTCTGGCTGTACTGCTAGACGCCGGCAGAGCAGACGGAGCGGTTGTCTTCTTTACTTGCTTACGAGGCGGAGGAGAAGGACTACGACGCGCCGGAGCAGCCGGAGCGGCGGCAGGTCTCTTCCGCCCTTGCTAACGAGGCGGAGAAGGAGGAGGATGGCTGCTCGGGCGCGCTGGCGCAGGCGGAGAAGGAGGCGGAGTGCTGCCACGCGCCAAAGAAGGAGCCGGCCAAGTGCCCTGATCGTCACTTGCTGGAGGAGGAGGCGGTGGAGGAGGCGGAGTGCCCTGACTCGCCGGAGGAGGAGGCGGAGGCGTCCAGTTCGGAAGGTTGATGAGCTCCTTCCGCCATAGGCATGGAGTCTTCAGAGCAGAACCCAGTCGAGTCTCCCCTTCACCGGTAGGGTGGTCAAGCTGGAGGTCCTCAAATCCCTCCGTTATTTCATCCACCATCACCCTAGCATATCCTTCTAGAATCGGCCAGCAGTGAAAAGTTGCACCGGGTTCAGTAGGAAAAACAGAGCCAACAGCTGCCTTGACCTTCATATTAATCCATTGCGTCATAAGGTGGCAATTTTGAGACTCCGTGATAGCATCCACGGGATAGCTAGCAGGAGCCGTCAAGACATGCTCCGGCTGAAGCATCTCAGTGGAAGCCACGCTGCTTCTCCGCTGAGATGGCGGGGTAGCTTCGGGGGAAGCTTCGGCAGTTCATTTGCTGCGATTTGCTTCTCGTTCCTCTATCACTTGTACCCTTGCTTGCAGCACCTGCATTTGGGTCTGCTGCACTTTTTTCCTCCTCTCCTGGCATTTGTAACCACCTGCGTCCGGAAATCCAACCTTCCACGGAATGGAGCCTGGCGTGCCTCGTGTCCGTCCAGGGTGCTTAGGACTCCCGAGGGCCATTGTGAGCTCGTCGTTCTCTCTGTCTGGAACGAACGTCCCTTGCTACGCTGCTTCGATATACTGCTGAAGCTTCTTGACTGGTATGTCCATTTGATCGTTCGTCCAAATGCACTTCCCTGATACAGGGTCTAAGGTTCCGCCAGCCCCGAAGAACCAAGTCCGGCAACGGTCTGGCCAATTAATTGTCTCGGGTTCGATCCCTTTATCAGCCAGATCATTCTCAGTCTTGGCCCACTTAGGCCGGGCTACGAGGTAGCCACCTGACCCCGTGCGATGCTGATCCTTCTTCTTCGCAGCATTTTGCTTGTTTGTCACCGACATCTTCTTGCTCTTTTCTGATGTCTAGTGGGCCACAAATGCGGGCCAGTGATCTCTGATCTTCTCATATATGCCCTTGAATTATGGTGTCTCTTTATTTTCGACAAACTTATTCAGCTCTTTCTTCCACCTCCTGAATAGTTCTGCCATCCTATTAAGAGCAAAAGACTTGATTAATTGCTCTTTAACTGGCTTCTCCGGATCATCCTCGTGCGGTAGGGTGAAATTTGACTTCAGCTCAGTCCAAAGATCATTTTTCTGCATATCATTGACATAAGACACCTCAGGGTCTTCTGTAGCCGGCTTTAACCATTGTTGGATGCTGATCCGGATCTTGTCCCTAACCAAAACCCCGCACTGAGCAACAAATGCGCTCTTTGTCCAGAGGGGTTCAATCGGTTGGCCGTCGGGTGCGATTGCTATGATCTCAAACTTTTCATCTGAGCTCAACTTTTTCTTCGGGCCTCGTCTCTTTACCGAAGTCGTGCTCGATCCGGAGGGCTAGAAAAAAGAACAAAGACTTAATTAATATGTGTACATACCAAAACAATGAATGCATCAATTAGCTAGCTAGCAGAAGCTTAACTAATATATATACCTGGCCGGACTCGGTTCGGTCACCGGAGACGTCATCACGGTCTCCTTCTTGCACCGGCATTGGGTCACCGGAGCCGTCCTCACGGTCTCCTTCTTGCACCGGCATTAGGTCACTGGAGCCATCATAATCATAGCCAGCTGCTTCCAGACCATCAGCGTCGTCGAGAAACAACGAGCAGGCGGCATCACTCCCTCGTGCGATTATGTCCCCCAACAACTCTTCTTGTACTTCGTCTCGGGCAGTGTCCATAGTTTCTACAAATATTTACAACATGGCAATTATTATTCAAACATGACAGATGGATATATTAGTAGCAAACGTAGAACTAATATTAATTAGTGGCCTCGACGCTGCTTCTCTAGGGTTTGGGGTGGCCTCGACAACGATTCAAGGATAAAAAAAGAAGAGGAAGAAGAAAAAAAAGAGGAGAAGAAAGAATAGAGGAGTAAGAACTCCTCTATTCTTTCTTCTCCTCTTTTTTTCTTCTTCTTCCTCTTTTTTTATCGGGAAGGAGGGTCGTCGAGGGTCACCGAGCGGTAGAGGAAACCCTAAATAGCAAGTATCGTGGGTGTGAGATACATGTGGCCGTCGATGTCGGACACTACATCCACGTCCCACAAGTGACGTGGGCGTCGAAGCCCGCGTCACTTGTGGGACGTGGATGTACTGTCCGACACCGACGGCGACATGTATCTCACATCGACGATACTTGCTATTTAGGGTTTCCTCTACCGCTCGGTGACCCTGACCCTCGACGACCCTCGTTCCCGATAAAATAAAGAGGAAGAAGAAAAAAAAGAGGAGAAGAAAAGAGAAGAAGAAATCTTTCTTCTCCTCTTTTTTTTCTTCTTCTTCCTCTTTTTTTTATCGGAAATGAGGGTCGTTGAGGGTCGCCGAACGGTAGAGGAAACCCTAAATAGCAAGTATCGTGGGTGTGAGATACATGTGGCCGTCGGTGTCGGACAATACATCCACGTCCCACAAGTGACGTGGGCGTCGAAGCCCGCGTCACTTGTGGGACGTGGATGTACTGTCCGACACCGACGGCCACATGTATCTAACACCGACGATACTTGCTATTTAGGGTTTCCTCTACCGCTCGGCGACCCTCGACGACCCTCGTTCCTGATAAAAAAAGAGGAAGAAGAAGAAAAAAAGAGGAGAAGAAAGAATAGAGGAGAAGAACTCCTCTATTCTTTCTTCTCCTCTTTTTTTTTCTTCTTCCTCTTCTTTTTTTATCTTCTTCTTCCTCTCATGTTCGACGACCCTCGACCCCTCGGCGACCCTAGACCCCCTCTCGACCCTCGACCCCTCGATGACCGTCGACCCCCTCTCGACCCTCGACCCCTCGGCGACCCTCGTTCCGATAAAAAAAGAGGAAGAAGAAGAAAAAAAGAGGAGAAGAAAGAATAGAGGAGAAGAACTCCTCTATTCTTTCTTCTCCTCTTTTTTTCTTTTTCCTCTTCTCTTTTTATCCTCTTCTTCCTCTCATGTTCGGCGACCCTCGACGACCCTCGTTCCTGATAAAAAAAAGAGGAAGAAGAAGAAAAAAAAGAGGAGAAGAAAGAATAGAGGAGATCTTCTCCTCTATTCTTTCTTCTCTTTTTTTTCTTCTTCCTCTTTTTTTTTATCCTTTTCTTCCTCTCAAGTTCGACGACCCCCTCTCGACCCCCTCTCGACCCTCATATATAAAACATTTTCTTCCTTCTTCTTCCTTCTATTCCTTCTTCCTAAATATATAAAACTTTTTTTAAAATGAAACTAACCTAAAATGTACTAAATCAGAGAACATGTATAGATAAAAATTTTCTAATTAAAAATCTAACTTTTGCATATATGTATTTTTAAAACATCATTACAATTGAAAAAATACATACATACATACATACAAAAAACATGTAAAAAATACATACATACATATATGAACATACATCAAAAAATACATATATATATAATACATACATATATATATGAAAATCTAAAAACATGTAAAAAATAGCATGTATAATAAAAAAATTGCACGGCGGCGGCAGGGGCGGCAGACGTGCGGTGCTCACAGAGGCGGCGACGGTGACGGGGCAGGGGCGGCACGCGTCGGGGCAGGGGACGGCGGCGCGCGGCGACGGTGTCGGGCGAGGGCGCGGGCGAGGACGCGGGCGACGGCGTCGGGCGAGGGCGCGGGCGACGGCCGGCGAGGGCGTGGGCGACGACGACTCGGGGCGCGGGCGACGGCGACGGCGGGGGCGGCGGGCGGCGGGCGGCGTTGGGGCAGCCTGGCGGCGTCGATGTGCTCGGCGTCGTCGCGGGCAACTGCGAGGGAAATATGAAAATTTCCTAGGCTTATATAGCAAAGGCATTGGTCACGGTTCGTGGCACAAACCGGGACCAATGCCCCCTTTAGTCCCGGTTGGTGCTACCAACCGGGACCAAAGGCCGCCAACCGGGACCAAAGGCCTCTTTTCAGCAGCCCAAAGGGCGGGAAGCGGCGGCCTTTGGTCCCGGTTGGTAGCACCAACCGGGACTAAAGGAGGGCATTGGTCACGGTTTATGCCACGAACCGTGACCAATGCCCCCTTTAGTCCCGGTTGCTGGCACCAACCGGGACCAAAGGTTGTGTGCTAGAACTGGCGCAGTGCGGTGGGATGTTTAGTCCCACCTCGCTAGCCGAGAGGGGCTTGGAGTGGTTTATAAGCTCTGCCGAGCCGACCACTTCGAGCTCCTCTCTACTGCAGGCTTACGGGTCTAAATCCACTGTCTGTGCCTGTGGGCCTACTGGGTCTCCTGCGGGCCTGAATCCTGACCCATGATAGGGTTTCTAGTCTTATTCAGGCCGTGGGGGCTCAGTAGGAGGCACTTTTTTTGTTTTTTTGTTTTCTTTACTTATTGTTGCTATTTTTATTTTTTTTCCAGTTTTTTTTGTTTTGTTTTCTGCATTATTTATTTTCTTTTGTTTTTTGCTTTATTTTTTAATTCTTTTTGCTTTTAGTTTTAGAAACATTATAAACTTTCTGTTAGTGCCATTAGTTTTCAAATTTGAAAATACTTTTTTTGTTTTTTTTGTTTTCCTTACTTATTGTTGCTATTTTAAAAAAAATTCCAGTTTTTTTGTTTTGTTTTCTGCATTATTTATTTTCTTTTGCTTTTTGCTTTATTTTTTAAATTTTTTTGCTTTTAGTTTTAGAAAAATTATAATCTTTCTGTTGGTGCCATTAGTTTTCAAATTTGAAAACACTTTGTTAGTTTTTTTTTTGCTTTTAGTGCCTATTTTTTTCCAGTTTTGTGTTTTGTTTTCTGCATTATTTATTTTCTTTTGTTTTTTGCTTTATTTTTTAATTCTTTTTTCTTTTAGTTTTAGAAAAATTATGAACTTTCTGTTAGTGCCATTAGTTTTCAAATTTGAAAATACTTTTTTAGTTTTTTTGTTTTCTTTGTTGCTTTATTTATTTTATTTTGTTTCTACTTACAACAAAATACTTATTGTTGCTATTTTTTCCAGATTTTTTTTGTTTTCTGCATTATTTATTTTCTTTTATTTTTTGCTTTATTTTTTTATTCTTTTTGCTTTTAGTTTTAGAAAAATTATAAACTTTCTGTTAGTGCCATTAGTTTTCAAATTTGAAAACACTTTTTTAGTTTTTTAGTTTTTTTGTTTTCTTTGTTGCTTTATTTATTTTATTTTGTTTCTATTTACAAAAAAATACTTATTGTTGCTGTTTTTTTTGTTTTCCAGATTTTTTGTTTTGTTTTCTAGATTATTTATTTTCTTTTGTTTTTTGCTTTATTTTTTATTTGTTTTTGCTTTTAGGTCAGCAAAATTATAAACTTTCTGTTAGTGCCATTAGTTTTAGAAAAATTATAAACTTTCTGTTAGTGCCATTAATTTTTCCTTTCAAAAATAAGATAAGAACAAGAGGCTCACCACGGTGGTGCCCGCGTTGAGCTCGGCGCGGGTGATCGATGGCGGTGAAGACGGGGACGGGGCGTGACGGACCGCTAAACCTAGACAAATATTGTGGAAAATGGAGTTTGGAGGTCGAGCTTGGAGAGAAGAAAGTTTAAGTAGTGTGGCTCGGGCATTCCATCGAACACCTTGTGTGCATAAGAGGTGAGCTAGAGCACCACCAAGCCCTCTCCCCCTCGGCCAGAAAAAACAGAGCAGTGTGCTCTGCTCTTACGAGGGGGTATATATAGGCACCTCATTGGTCCCGGTTGGTGGCATGAACCGGGACCAAAGGGGAGCCTTTGGTCCCGGTTCAAGCCACCAACCGAGACCAATGGTGGTGGGCCAGGAGAGAGGCCCATTGGTCCCGGTTCGTCCCACCAACCGGGACCAAAAGGTCCAGATGAACCGGGACCAATGGCCCATGTGGCCCAGCCGGCCCCCTGGGCTCACGAACCGGGTCCAATGCCCCCATTGGTCCCGGTTCTGGACTGAACCGGGACTAATAGGCTGACCCGGCCTGGACCAAAGCCCTGTTTTCTACTAGTGTACCCCGACTCGACATCGACCACGGCATTCTTCGCACGGCTACCTCGACCACGGCTCCACCACCCAAGCTCTCGACTACCTCGACAAACGGCACAAAGGACTACTGCCTTGCTTGAGCAACCTCGTCGATTTCCACTCCAGCCACGCCTTCCGCGATGCATCGACCGTTACGACTGTGGTGGGGTGTCCGTCGGCTTGCCTTCGGATTCTTCTTCTGTCTCACCGTCTGCGTCGCTACCGTTGTGACTGCGGGAGGATGTTGAGTATAAGGATTATTAGGAAGTATAGGATAGACTAGGATTTGGTCCTGACTTGTCTTGTACTCCAAGTTGGTCTTTGTACTACTATATATATGCCCACGAGGCTCAAGCAATACAATAAAACTATTTCACCAAACCTCTCTCTCCCTTCTAACACGTGGCAACGCAGAGACAATCTACTAGTACTAGTAGTACACGTTGATGATATGTCTATTCAAATTAACAAATTGGTTTGTTCCTCGACTCTTTGTTGAAATGGGCCTCCGATTGTTCCACGTTGATGATATTCTTTTTTTTAGGGTACGTTGATGATATTTTGGGATGGGTTCGCCCGGTGGCACGGCGTGGAGACCTTGAAGTTCAAAGTACAAACTGTACAAAGCATTTGTCATCCAAAACGAAGCGCGAGCTAATCCAGAACCCATCGTCGTCCACGCTATCACGCGAGAATCCAGACGCCTTATCCTGCCACTGCCAACGGCGAGAACAAGATGCTCGTCCACTAGTGTTCATTCCATGTCGACACAAAGCGGCCGAGATTCAGATTCTGCCGCACTCGCCGCGCCTTCTTAAGGCCGTCCATGCAAGCTAACCGAGCTCCAACCAAGAGCAAACGCAAGACACAAGTGACAGCCACGGCACAATCGTCAGGTCCTCCGCCATGTCTCTCACGGTCTAGTTCGTTCGTTCTCGCCAACGCGATGGCGACGCCGGCCCGCCGGCCGTCGGCGCAGCAGCAGCAGCCGCTGACGGTGGACTTCGAGGCGCTGAGCTACATCAGCAGGCTCGTGGAGGCGTTCCAGGCGTTCGACTCCGACAACGACGGCCTGGTCACGGCCCCCGAGCTCCGGGGCCTCCTGGCCTCCCTGGGCCTGGACAAGTCGGAGGCGGAGGCGCGGGACATGCTGGCGCGCGCCGACGCCGACCGTGACGGCCGGCTCTGTGTGGAGGAGTTCCTGGACGTGATGAACGCAGGCGAGCTCGGGCTGGGCGCGCTCGGCGCGCTCCTGCAGGCCGCCGTCCCGGCGCTGGAGTCCTTCGCGGGGCCCGACGGCGCGCTGGGCCCCGACGAGCTCGCCAGGGTGCTGGGGCTCATGGGCACCGCCAGCGCCGAGGACTGCGCGGAGATCATCGCGTGCATGGACGGGGACGGCGACGGCGCCGTCAGCGTCGAGGAGTTCAAGCTCATGGCTGACCTGCTCTAGGCTCGAGCTACGTACGTAGTATTGAGCTAGCTAGAGGGCGTGCATATATGCAGTTATGTATTGTGAATTTGTGATTGTGATATCGATTAATAAGCGTTAGCACGTCAGGAGAGTTGTGGACTACTTCTGCGTCGGGCTGGAGTAGTGTGTCTTCTCCATCTCCATCTCCATCTCCACTTCTCCATCTCCACTAATATTAAACAATCAAACAAAAAATTTCTTACCTGCGCCTAGCAATTAGTCCCACAAAACATACGAACCAATCAGCACCATACAATTAGTCCCACAAATCTCAATCCAATAGTCATTATTGATCTAATGCCTCCACGGTGTGCACTTAGCAAATTCTCATGACTGACCATACTCCACCACCGAAGGAATATTCCAACTACCAGCCCGCGTCCCCTGCAATCACACAATTGTGATCGCAAACTAATACGGAAACTCAACTAAATCAGCTCCCCTCGCCCTTGACCTCGATGCCTCCCACCAACCCCGTCTCCTGCCTGCACCGATACCTCGTGAGCCCTGCGCCGCTCAGTCGCTCCCTGCACAATCGCCACCGCCGATTGTTGCCGCTCACAGTGTGTAATCCATCAGCGAGATAGCGGGCGACCACGACCCTGCCCTCGCCGTGTGGCCCGTCCGCGTGATAGCCAGTGCCCAGGAGCCTACCCCGGCACCCGGTGCCGCGCCCGCCCTGCACGTCCCCTGAACCAGCCGGCCACACGAAGCTGTAATTCTTCCCTGCCCTTCTTTAGGTTCAACTTCTTCGTTTGACCTGTTGCAGCATTATACAGGATTAGAATTTTCAGAATAGAGTTCTAAAAAACAAACAGTTGCACAGCACAATGCTATAAGCCGTTCGTTTTATATCTGTAATTAATGGTTTTCTATGTGGAACATGGTTAGTGTTTTGGCTGCTGCAATTTTGTAACTAACTGAATCATGCACCCTATCTCCTTGGCTTTTAGAATTTACGAAGGTGACTTGAGTTCTCGCAGAACACCTGAAATATTGGATTTAGCTTATAGAATTTACAAAGGTGCCAATGGTATTAATGTAAGCGCACATCACAGAACGAGAAAATTAATCATAATTAGTTTCAGCTCGGACCTATGGTGTACGTGCATATACACTCATAGGCATGTGCCAAATTATAGAGTGCTACTCTGAAACAACAAAGTGCACTAAGATACCAACAGATACATACATACCTCATGCGTGCTCAAGGACATACCAAGACCCCAGGCAGATACATAAAATCTGAAGATACATGAGTAAGAAGCAAGATAACAGTCGGTCATTACATAATCAGAAATAGATATTACTTTTATATTACCAGATTCATGATGTAGTGGACAGAGAAAATCCATGAAAAAAACAGCCCCAACTAAAAAATATCATACGAACACTAAATCACAAAGTCCTCTTGAGAATTAGTTCTCTAGCTATCAAAGCAACATGTCTATGAAATCAAAGCATTACCCTTGCCAAGATCATCATCAGCATCACCATGGATGTCAAACAGCAGGGCCGACAACTGAATGTGGTCCAATAAGGGGATCTGCCATTCAAAATTGTTATTAATGTCAAAGTAGAACTCTGCTGAAACACAATATCAAGAGAAAGGACAGTGTACTATGTTTGCATCGGATGGTGGTGTTCATGATTAATTTCCACAATTTCCATGCTTCTCAAAATTTAATGACATGAATATTCACATGAAGGCGAAGGTATGTCATCTCCCAATAGTGCGGGGGCGCACACCCCATTTCAGGATATAAGCAACAACCAATCATTGGGTAACTATCATCAACCAGTTCCTACTTTGCGCTACTGTTTTTGCTGTTGCTTATGTGCTAACTTGCGGTATGTATTTATAAAGACCCTGAAGAATTGAAGAGGCAGAGGAAAAAAGAGTATTATGCACGCGAGAAAGATGATATTCTTAAAAGACGTCGTGAAGCCCGTGAGAAGAAACATGCTTCAACAGCACTGCTTAATGATGAGCAAAATGTACCATACACACCCCTGGCCATGCCCAAGGTAAAAGTGCCCTTTTACTGCATGCTTATTTATTATTCAAATAACTGTGATGAGATGCCATGTACCAAGGTAAAAATGCCATTGTACTGGATGCGGCTGTATTATTCAGATAACTGGTGAGATGCTAAACTAACTAGAATGTATCATAGATGTAGACCCTAAGGAGCTGAAGAGGCAAATGGAGAGGGAACGGTAATTAATGATTTTCTATGTGGAAAATGGTTAGTGTTTTGGCTACTGCAATTTTGTAACTGACTGAATCATGCACTCTATCTCCTTGGCCTGGTGTAAAAAAAGTTGGCTTCCAGAAATTATGAAGGTGACTTGAGTTGTTGCAGAACACCAGAAATATTGAATTTAGCTTAGCGAATTACAAAGCTGCCAATGGTATTAATGTGAGCACACATCAGAGAACGACCAAATTAATTGAATTAGTTTCAGCTCCAGGATGTTATAATGAATTGTATAAATCTGTATAAACCCACTTTTTGCACACATGATGAGTGAGAATGTGCATAATTATTTAAAACTGAAAACATCTGAAGTACACCTGATCCATTCTAAACACTAAAGAAGTTGAACTTCCTACTTTCAGAGTGTAAAATGGTGCATTTGAATGTCTGTTTGTTGGAACTACGCAGTTTGATTTAGTAAACAAATATGCCTATCACATGAAGGAATGTTCCATATACAACTCCATGGATTTCTTAGAGCAATAAAAATACTGTGCAATGCAACTCAGATTCGAAACATACTCTTTGAATTATACTTGTTGCTCCCATCCCCTGTCGGCACCTCCTTCTCCTCCCTCGGGAAATCTGAACCATTAAGGGCCTTATCATGAACATAGCCACCAACTAAGCGGATGATTTATCATATAACAGTCTTGAAAGGGAACATTGTAACAGAAAACTCACTTTCTAAAGATTAAACCAGACACTCATTCATGGTAACCACCATGACGAGCTTAATAGTATTACAAAAAGAATTGCCAGTTTTGCACTTCTTGTTCCATTTTAGCTCTTGAGAAACCCATGACACTGAATTCCTCTTCAATAATAATTTTCCAACTTCCTTTCTTTCATGAAGATAATCTATCATCTTTTGAAAGGATAATGTATCAAGTTAACTCTTGGATCCACTCACAACCAGAAGGTGTAGCAATCTAGAGCAGAATAATACTCAGTTAAATCAGCTTTTCTAAAAAAGCCCTATAACAGAACAATTATACACGGTCTTGGGAACATTCATGGTGATTTCGGAGCAGGTGGCGGAGTTGGAGAGAGGGACTTACCTGGACCCGGACGACCTCACGAGAGAGGGTGGAGAGGCTCATGGCGGCGACGGCGAGGGCATCCGGAGGAGGGAGGGGCCCGGCGTCGTCGGCTAGCATGCCGACCTCAAACGCCTTCTCGAGCACTTCGGCGAACGGATTCGGAGAAGGTGCAGGGTAGAGCAGGAGCGAGCGAGTGCCACACCTCCGCGTCCACCTCCGGCGGCGCCTATCGCTGGCGCGAGCATGCCGAGCTCGAGGGCCTCCTCGGCCACTTCCGCGAGCGATTCGACATGAAGGGGAGGAAGAGCAGCGGCTGCGAAGGGGAGCCGCGGCCTGACCAGGAAGCACCGACGGTGGTGACGAAGCTGAGTAGCGGCCAGACCAGGGAGCGCCGGCGCCGACTGTGGAGTGAGGGTGTGGCCACCATGGGAGAATGGGGAACGGGGCGAGAAATGTGAGGGACTGAGGGAGCGGTTGGGAGGATAAGTAATTTTTTTTCAATAAAATTAGGGCATGTTTGGTTCTAATAAATCACCTAACTTATAAGTCATGTGACTTAAAACCAGTGACTTATAAGTCATGCATGTTTGATTGTCACCTGACTTATAAGGGCATGAACACTGGAAGCATTAGTACACGGTGGTCTCATGCCCTCCATGTAGGCTTGTATGTACGAAGCCATCGCTTTCTATAATATCATCCAACGGAAGCAGCAGCAGCATGTGGGTCCCATGTTGCTCCCTCTCTATTACTTTACCCATCCTTTTTCTTCCTCAGCTCTTCACACACGCATCACCCAGGAGACAAACGATGGGCTGCTACTAAGCCAGACCTTTTTCCTTTTTCTCTAGCTTTTTCCCTTAAGAACCCGCCTCTTCTGCAGGCAGCACTAGTACACTCCGAGGCAACCCTTCCTGACATCCGAACCTAGCTGGCCTGCGGAGCACCCAGTTGAGGCGACGCATTGGCCATGCCCTAAGTCACCTGAGCACATCTTTTTACCTTGTTTTTTAATGTAAAGATGATGAGACCCATATAAAAGGGGGTGACTTATAAGTTTTAAGTTAAGGTGAAGCAACTTATGACTTATAAGTTGGGGTGACTTATAAATTAGGTCTGTTTGGCAAAATAAGTCACTTTTGGCACTTTTCGACTTATAAGTTGGTGACTTATTTGGAACCAAACAGGGCCTTAGGCAGTGACCAGAGAGAGATTATGACTGTGCGGCTTGTCCAAATACAAAAAAATTCTTCTAAAAAGACCCATTCTTTTTATCCGATTCGCCTGCATGCCTGCCATCTTTTTTATCTTCTAAAAATCATCAGGGCTGGTTACGGTCATTTTTGTTTGATGATTTTAAAATTTATTATATGAATCTCTATAAAAGTTGTTACTCTTTTTATAAAAGTTCTGTAATCATACAAGTTATCTTGTGGTCTATGGATGTTAAATTTTATGAAGTACTTCACATAAGATATTTTTTCTGACACTCCTACACAGGTATTTTTCGCCGCATATCATTATACTTGTCCTATGTTGTACCACTATTTTCAAAACTAACTCTGGTTACTACTTTATTGGCTCATATGACTGTAGAACAAAGCTAGCTATCATTTTAGTGGACTTGAATTATGATAATTTAAGAAATTGAGACTTGAAAAATGATGCAAACAACACAGATCCCACAAATTGTATGTTACATGTGTGATCATATTGTTTGGTATATGACCCATTTAAATGCTTCGGTAAAAGTAACTTGCTAAAAGAGAAACTATATTCAAAATAAATATTTTTATAAGAGTTATATTATGATACGTGCGTTGCACGTGCACGTTTACTAGTCTCTAATAAATTACAGATTCCTCTTGGCAGAGTGTCTGTCTGGGACAGAGATAAGGTGACATGCACGTTTGCATGTCACCGTGTGTCTTGCGGCCGAAATTCAAATTTAAACATTGTGAAAAAATCTAAAAAAAAATCATGCATCTTCACAGCACATATTAAGATAACCCTTAAAAAATTCAGATCAAAGTTCGAAACATACATCAAGAAGCGAAAAAGAGAAATATGTCATGAATAGTTCGCGAATAGTTCTCTGTAGACTATTCACATCCGAGTTTCTCTTTTCCGTTTCTCGATGTATGTTTTAAATTTTGATCTGAATTTTTTAGAGGTTATCTTAATATGTGCTGTGAAGATGTATGTTTTTTTCAGATTTTTTCGTAATGTTTAAATTTGAATTTCGGCCGCAAGGCACACGGTGACATGCAGACGTGCATGTCACCTGATCTCTGTCCGTCTGGCTGTCCACAAGTGGCACGATCGATTTGGGGCTTGACTAGCTATTACTAGATCAACGAAGGTGTAAATTAACAGAAGACCTTTTACGGTGCATCAGATAAATATCTGTCAACATTCTTGTCGAACTTGTAGGGAGCGGCCCATAATCGGAGAAGATGAGCAAGTTGGCCACGGAGGTGGTGATGATCTGCTCGTATGCAGCCTTTCGTAAGTTGGCGCAGCCGCCGCGCTAGTTCACCCAGTCCATATCTAGCTCTCTCCATGCTCCTCTTGTTGGCTCGCCAATCCGTAACCTTGCGACATGCCTCCAACATCGTCCGCCGCCTTGTCATGGATTAGAAGTTCGGTAATCTATGCTTGGCTGCATCGTAGAAACTGAGTGATGTCACAAACTTTCTTCCAGGTGTTGGGTGCCGCTGCGAGCAGTGGCGGATCCAGGACCCAGGCCGGGGGGGGCCTGGCCCTGGGCGTGAAGAAGCAAAACTGCATTGAGTACAGCATCATGAACATTGTAGTAGCACTGTAGCCATACCCTAGCTAGCCTAGGGCCTGGGGCTTAGCCAAATCCTGTGTCCACCCCTGGCTGCGAGGAAATGACAAAGCCATCGCTGAAGTTGCCAACAGCCTGAACCAAGCAGTACAACTTCAAACCTGAATTTGCATTGGACATGGCCAACTCTACAAAGGGCACGTGGATTTTTAGAACACATGCACCCGGGCCCTGGTATCCTGGTTGTCCAATATTGCTTTAAGATCTGTGCAACACAACTAACTTTCTATATGAAATTTTCTCTTCTTTGTTTCTCTCGCATAAAATATGTCTTGAAGTTCAAATCTTTGTGGTGTGGCAAAGCTTTCTAACTAGAATCTAGGATAAATCTTTCAGAATTTTTTATCGAACATAAATATACAAAAAATGAGAGAGAAACAAAGGTTTGCCACGCTGCAAAGGTTTGAAGTTCAAAACATGTTTTATGTGAGAGAAACAAAAAAGAGAAATCTATTTGCACGAATCACGATGCGGGGTATGGATGGCTAGATAGAGAGGGCCTAGGTGCATGTGTTCTATTGTATATTTTCGTCTACAATGGTGAACACTAAAGTGAGGTATTTTTGTATGGCATTCTTGTTGATGGAGGCGAGCTCGTCAGCGGTGACTGGTGGTTTCGCCACCACCGTCATGAACCAGGCCACTATGAGTAGCGTAAGCCAGTGCCTCACATCCGGCCTGGTGAAGAAGACAAGCACGGTGTAGGTAGGAGACGTCGGATGCCGAGACACGCGCCATGCTGCCGAGCGCCTAGTCCAAGAGCACAGGCCGGCAAAGAAGGGACGGGAGATGGGCTCGCGGAGGAAGAGGTTCATGCGCGCTGCGGCGGAGGCTGCCGGAACCGGATGAAAGAGAGAACGCGTGGGTCGCCTCAATCTGACAAGCTGAAACTTAAAAATCTTCCCGAACTGCCCTCAAATCACATATACCGTTGGCGTGGGACAAGCAGTGCGCGCTGTAATGCTAACCCAATATTGATTACCCGTTACTGTAAAAGAGGTTTCGGGTCGTCTTTCCTGTTTATTTTCATGGAGCGTTTGGTTTCCTTCTGTTTCTTACACGTGTGTATCAAGTGTGTCTGGATAGGTGCTGCATGTTTCTCAAAAAAAAAAAAGTTGATGATGAAGATAGGTTGGTGTTCAAAACTTTCGGACTTACCTATCAGGGGTTCCTATTCGGAATTCATGGCTTCCTTTCCCGGTGTGGCAGCCGACGATGAAGCAGTGAAGGTCTTGGCGTCCAAGTGGTCTCATCCCGGGTGACGGCAAGGCTCAATCGATGCAGGTGCTGTCAAGGACTCCCTTGCGTTTTTCTTTCTCTGTTCAGGGTTCTTCCTACATTACTCAGGGGAAACCTCGTAATTTCTTGGTTACTTTGGGTCCCGTTGTAATCTGCTCTGTACCGACGTGTTATGCTTAATGCAATAATGAAGTTCTTTTTCAAAAAAAATACTACGAGTAGTGCAAAAGACGTGGTTCCTAGAAACAAAATTGATGGTGAAGATAAGGTCCCCTCAAGTTGTGGGGTCTTCATTCAGTTTAAAAGAAAGTTGTGGTCTTAAATGATTATTACTACTATATAAAATTATAGCTCAACGAACGTACCCACTGTGCCACCTTCCACTCTACTCTCCTCGGTCCCCAGCCCCTGGCGATGGCCTTCTCCGTCACCACCACGTCCCTGCGCGGCGTCGTCGCCGCCGTCCCGGCCCGGCGCCCGAATCCGCTCGCCGTGCTCCTCCCCCGGGCGGCTCGCCCCCATCTTCGCCTTGGCGCTGGCCGCCCAACGCGCCTCCCAGTCCCACTCGCCGCCTCCTTCTCCGAGGTGAGCATATGCAGCAAATCCCCGATCGAGTTCCTTACTTGGCGAACAATTCGCCAGATCTCCCGGTAAATTGGGCCGGTTCATGCGTGAATGCCTGATTGGTTCAAGTGTATGTGCTTGCGCTGTTGTGCGGAGAAAGTTCTTGATTACCAGATTTGTGTCTTCAGTTTGTGTTGTTGAGAGAGAAATTACGTGTAGCATGTTCAGAAAACTTTAATTTGGGATAGGAAAGGGTCCTACGTACTGTGCACGAGATCTGGCTAGACACAACTCAATGCGCTGCTGCATCTGCTTGATCATACTCCTATACTCTGTATAGGAATATGACAAGTGCAATTTTATTGGGAAAAAGATAATCCATATATATGTATGTATCCACATTAGCTTCAAAACCCACACTTGTATTTTTTAGCCGATAAACCACACTTGTATTAGTATTTGAAACATATAAATCTTTCATCTTATTCTAAAATGCAATCTTCATCTAGGATCCACGTGGCTATGGGTTCGAAAGGCCCCCCCATGATGTTGGGTCTTCTTCATTCCGCATGTACGTGGGCAACCTGTCATGGCGACTGGATGACTCCAGGTTGGCACAACTATTCAGCGAGCACGGCACCGTGCTCTTCGCTATGGTCATGCGTGACTTACAAACCGGGCGCTCAAAGGGATTCGGCTTTGTAGCAATGGCATCACATGAGGAACGCGAGGAGGCCATCGCGGCCCTCAACGGGCAGGTGTGTGTGTGTGTGTGTGTGTGTGTGTGTGTGTGTGTGTGTGTGTGTGTGTAGTCGATTTCTCTCTCATTTTACATATATAGTGTCATGCAAGATATATAGCCAATGTCACGGTGACTCTCAGATGGTAATCTGAACTCTGCAGATCTTGGAGGGGCTTGCCCTGCGAGTGAGTGTCGCGGAGGAGCCAGACGTGACTGTAAGCAAGGCGGTTCCAGGAGACACCCGGGTGGAAAGCCCTCCTCCCCGTCATGTTGTTGGGCCTTCATTTCGGTTGCACGTGAACAACCTGTCATCGAATGTGGATGACTCTAGGCTGGCACAAATGTTCAGCCAGCACGGCAAAGTGGTCTATGCTAAGGTCATCCGTGATTTCAAAAGTGGGCGCTCAAAGGGATTCGGTTTCGTAGAGATGTTGTCGCGGGGGGAAATGGACAGCGCCATCACAGCCCTCCATGGACAGGTTCGTTGATAGTCGATTTCTTTGTCATTTACATAACGAATAGTAATAACCAATGTCATGACAAGCGAGTCTCGGATTGTTATCTGAATTATGCAGAGCTTGGAGGGGCGTGTCATACGAGTGAGTGCCGCGGAGGAGCAGTCGCCATCATGAAGGATCAAATGAAGGTGCATTTGGTGGTCGATTGCAGCAAAGCTTTCCGCACAATAATCATGATACCGGTTTAGACTTTAGACCCTCCATCATCCTCCCATCTCAAACCAGTTCAGTTGGGATATATAGTATCCTTTGCACGTACGTACGCAATGTCTATTGTACTTGTTATGTATTCATCAACTAAACACATGAAGTTGTGCCCATCCATCTTGTTGAAAGAAGACTGATGAAGCACAGTTTATTGTTGGTTCTGAAGTTTGATATTATTATTGTTATTATTATTATTTCTATTTTGCAATTTTGTGATTCATATTCATAGCAAATGGGTTTGTGCGTTACAACGGGAGCATTTGCCGTGAAAGAGGCAATTAAGAAAGGAAACTGACCTACCATGTGTTGGGCATTAGTATCAGATCCGACAACATGCATGCTTCTAATCGCTGGACTCCCATTTACATTTAGACGGGGTCGCCATCTGTGGCTATTACACCCTTTTGATACTTCTATTACCACAGTAAACCGTTCTAGAGAATAATAGAGTACATGTTCTTTTGCATCTTCTTCCTGGAGAATCACGGTTGCCGATGTCTTCTGATCTATATTAACGATTTCTTAGCCGCTGCCCGCTGTTTCTACAAGATCCCGGGCTTGTTTGCTCGATCAAGAAGGCATCGAGCTTTTCTCATGGCGTGTCATCGATGGATGCAGGAGAAAGGATATTTCAACACCCATAAAAATTTGGATGTAATTCCTTTTCTATACAGATGTGCTTGTAATGACTCGTGATATTCCAGTGCCCAGAGTTCCAACCGACGTGCATCGGCGTGTCGGTGCGTTTAGGCGTGCAGTGTCCGATCATCTTGGAACAAAGGCGGGCTCTGTCCAGGGTAACGAACATGTGTGATGGAGAAAACACGATGAGACATGATCACATGAGCAAACTTTTTGACTACTCGATCGATCTTCTCAACATAAAGTCGTCTCCCGCTCGTGGAAACGTACAAGCCCTCGAAGAAACGTGAGCTAATATATACTACTATATAGAAGACGCACCAGAAAACGCAACATGGCGATCCGAAACAGAGCCTCACGATCAAAGCTTAAGCATATGCCAACCCCTACGTCACGATGCTGATCTCAAAAATTATGGTGGGAAATCACCACCAACCAGAAAAGATTCAAGATCGCCAACGGCTCCACGTCGACGATTAGATGAGCTGTCAGAAGTTGAAAATGCCAAGCAACACACGGAGCCGCAAGAAATAAAGCAGGCAACGCCACGAGATTCTGTAAAGGATTGCCATTGCGTGTACCACGGAACTCAATCAGGGCATGTACAATGGTGGCATATAGATACAGGTGCCTCATGATAAAAAGTAATTTGAGGTATATGTATTAATTTTTTCTCTTCAATGTAAGCTACTACTAGTGGACCTCATCAAAAAACAGAAACTGACTCTCACTACACATGCATCCCTCCTTTCCATTTCAACTTTTTCAACTTTATACACCGGACCACACTTTTTCTCTCTAAGCACCCGCCTCCTGAAAAGGATCATGTTTCCCCATTCAAACCTATTTTTCTGTTATCCGATCTTACATAATATGTGAGGCATCACCCTAAGACTATGTATTGGACATGCCCTAAGTTCCGGATGCATGAAAAGTGGCTGCTTGGCTGTTCCACCTGCTAGCCGCATATGGCCGGCCGGCCCCTGCATGCATGTCACTGGATCAGGAGAAACAGATGGTGCTCGTGGCCCATGCATACGCTTCTTCTTCTTCAGTGCCGTTCTGATCTTTGCCCTTTCTCTCTTTTGGCCTGACGTGTAACTTTCTGGTGTAAGGAAAATTGAAGGGGCCTACGTGCACGTGTTTCCCCTGAATACTGCCCCAAAACAGGTGACAGTTCACAAAGGTCGTAAGGCCCACGTGGTTACCTGGCTTCACAGTGGTAAACTGACAGTGATCCACACAGCCAGGATAAGATCAAATGCTCTTCAATCTTCATCACGGATTAAAAGAGACCAACTACAAACAGAAAAGCACAACGTGACAACGTATACAAAATCTCAACGTCAAAACTGCTTCGTGTGCCCCCTCCTCCGGTGCGCGCACCCCCCCCCCCCCTCCTCCCGTGGCGACTTGGGCGGAGCCCAAAAACCTAGCCGCCACCGGTGCGCACCTCCTCCTCCCGTCCCTCCGCCGTCGCCAGGGGACGCCGCCAGGCTAAGCCCGGGGCCGACGGCGGTGGCGGGGGATTTCCTCTCTCACGCGTCTCCAGGGTGGTGCGGGGCCCCTAGCGTGTGGTGGCGTGGTCGATCCGGTTTCTGCGGCGTGGCGAATGGTTGTGGCGGGCGACGGGTAGTCGGCCTGTTCTCGGACGGCAGCGGCTAGGCGCGGCGGGCAGCCCAATCACGGACGGCGGCGTGGGCTGCGGGCGCAGAGGCCGGCCTTTCCGGGCGACGGGTAGTCGGCCTGTTCTCGGACGGCAGCGGCTAGGCGCGGCGGGCGGCCCAATCACGGACGGCGGCGTGGGCTGCGGGCGCAGAGGCCGGCCTTTCCGGGCGACGGGTAGTCGGCCTGTTCTCGGACGGCAGCGGCTAGGCGCGGCGGGCGGCCCAATCACGGACGGCGGCGTGGGCTGCGGGCGCAGAAGCCGGCCTTTCCGGGCGGCGGCGGCGGCCGGCTAGGCTGAAGCGGCGTGCAATCTACTTCAGATCAGCAGCGGCGGCGTGGATGGCCTAGTGGTCTCGTCGACGGCATCTCCGGTTAGATCTGTTCTGACCGGTACAGCCGGCGGTGATGGTCATCTCTTTCGTTAGAGGTGGTTAGCCTGAGGCTGGGTGTTCGTATCTAGGAATCCGTCATCTAGTACCGGCTGCGAGTCGGGGAGACATAGTTGCCGGTGAAAACCAAGCCGACGGCGGGCGATAGCGGTGTACTGCGTCGTTACCTTGATGAAGGCATCGTCATGTGACTACTATCGACCCACTCGTACTGCTCTGGGGGAAACCCTAGGATCTGGTCTTCCAGATTGGACGATGGTGGGACTATGGTGTCGTTTCTCTCTTGGGAGCATCGTTTGTGGAGCAACGCTGGAAGTCAGAGGCAGGAGGTAGAGCGACTTCGTCTTGCACGAAACTTCGGTGAAAATGTCAAGTCATGCCTGGCCGACAGGTGCTACGCTTTGTCATGCATGTTCGATAGGTGCTACGCGTGATAGATTTTTCAGAGACTTCAAGCTGTGTCGGCTGTTAGTACTTGGCGGCATGGTGCTGAGGTGTACAGGCGGCGACCACGACGTGCTCAACAGTTCGTGCGCAAGGAGGTGGTGTCGTTGGGCGCCGTGGTGGCGTCCACGGCAGCTAGACCGGGCAAGATTGATGTGTCAGTGCAGCTCTGAAGATGGAGTGATGGCAGTTGGCGGCGGCGGCCTCTGAGAACGGCCGGACCGGTGTGTGCCCTATACCCGGCAAGTGACTTGGTGGGGACCTCAGATCTTAGATGTTAGTTTTGGTTGTGAGGTCTGTGGTATTAGACCCGGACTATCAGCATCACTTCATCAACTAGATAGGAGTAGCGACAAATGTTGCCTAAAGGTGGCTTCAAACTGGTTGTATTTCTTTGTAAGATGTTTTATGAATAATTAATAAAATAGCTGCATGCATCGCCCAGATACAGAGGTTGGGAGTCCTCCTTCTTTTTAAAAAGAGAAACTCACTCGTATACTATACACCTGTTTGGAATTGAGCAATGAAACCTGGGAATCGTATTCCCTGCAAAAACCTTAAAAAGTACTGTAAGTAATTAGATGGGCAAACCGGACATTCCACCGGCATATGTCAAACTTCTTCTCTTTTTGCAAACATGAGTTTATTTTAAGTAGAATATAGAAAACATGAGCTTTTCGCCACAAGTGTCTGATGGGAACGCTGCATCCATCCATACTTGACAAGAGGGTGCCGCAGCGCTGGTCCAAGGAAATGTGGCCGGGACCGCAAAGGGTTCCAGGATAAGGACGGACCTGCTCTGCTGCTCAGCTCATTTCCACCACGAGTTCAACGTGCGCGCACGCTCGGTCGCGCTGTGCGCCAGCCAAGCGTCTCATACCTGACCACTGACTGATGCATCATGCACGTATGGACCCTGGAGACGCGGCGCCGGCGTCCAACTTGGCGAAAGCGACGCGGATTTGTGAAGCAGACACGTTGAGAACACACGCCGTGGTCACATCCGAACGGCTGCGCGTGTCGATCAGAGAGTATAGAGTATATATATATGCCTTCTTTTTCTGACACGGTGTTTTGGCTTCCAGGTGCGTCTGCAGTAGATGTGGTGAATAGTAAATTTGTTTAAAATAGTAAAATAAAAATTAGATTTTTTTGTGATGCTAGATGCTCATGTGTGGGAAATTCGTGCCAAATATTCATGGAGTTTGGACATTTCAGTAGCTCTTAGCAAAAAAAATAAATTTAGGGTTGTAAGAGAGTTTATTGTTCATGTACTATTTTTACTAATCTTGTCCTTTTATCATGGGTTTCTCATATGTCCAAACAAGCTGAAATTTGGCCCGAACAGCACGCACTGTAATATCTTTTATCTAAAAAAATCAGAATTTTTAAAATTATTTAGTATTTTTTGAAATTTACTGTTCATCAGGTGCAGATGAGCCCAGACACCAAATTGAATATCCCTTCTTTTTCGAAGTCTATGCCGGGAATGACTATTGGTGTTGTCATGCTATTTGCTTGCTGCTATGGCAGCCTTTCTAGCACAAAGAGGCGGGGAACCACCGTCCATCGGTCAAAATTTGTACTCCCTCCAATCTGTATTAGTTGTCATTGGTCTACTGCAAAGTTAGTAGGGAGTACATTAGATTCAGTAATCCATAATGATGTCTGGGCTTAGATGATCTAATGAACAGTAAATTCAAAAAAATAGCAGCTCAAGAATTCTAACTTTTTTTCAACACCCAAGATGCTCGAGTTTTCTATGAGTGTGCAAAATTTTGTGCTAAAATGACATTTGAGCAGCTCATGCACAACAAAAAAACAAAATCAGGTCCGTACACTGCATTTTTTGTGTTTCTTTGAAAGCTTTTTTTTTGCCACAACCTTCTCGAATGTCCTAACATCACAAACAATTGCACGTACTGTGCATACTCAACCAACTTGGATGCCAAAAACTCAGTTTTAAAAAAAAGATTATGTCGTTTTTTTTCTATGAATTTATTATTCATGCGCCGGTGCGGCCGCTCTAAAAATTCAGTAAAGCCGCGCTTCATTATGTTATGCTTTCTAAATATTTGTTGTGTATGTGTGTCTTGTGATAGTATCTCTATGGTGAAGACGGCGTGTCATACTTAACAAAAGTTGTATGGCTCCATCCATATCCTACTAGAGTTGTCACAACAGATACTAGAGATTGTAGAATTTGAAAGATCTCCCCCGTCCCTCGCATCTGGCGACACGGGGAGACCCTCAGCGCCACACCCAAGGGTTGCATGGCCTTGGTTGCTCCTTACCCGACTGCTTCCTCCCTCCTGTGCTGCTACTTGGGTGAGTTCGAGGCCCATGGGGAATGGGGAAGGTAGCCGGGCTAGCCGAGTCTCAGTCCGGGCAGCCGGGCTGATATCATAGGACCAAATGCCACGGTACAAACGATCAAAGACAGTCTTGTGCATCCAAAAACACCGGCAAAAATGGTCGGCGAAGAGTGCATCGGGGGCAAAGTTGTTGGCCATCAGTGTCAAATGGCCGCGTGCCCTGTTGAGATTGAGCACTCGATGACCCGTGATCGATCCCTTGAAATTGAGAACATGCTCCTCTGCACGCTCCGTGTCTTCAAGGACCTCCTGCATCATCATTGTCTCATCCATGTAGCCCTCTTTGTCAGATGTGCCGTCGGATGACTAAACATAGTGCTCTTATATGTAGTCTAAATCAAAATCCATTGCTTGAAAGAAGAAGGAAACTTTTTTAGCTCCAACAATTCATCGAACAGTTGCCTGACATGGTGAGTATAGCCGTAGCGGACGGTACCTTGTAGGGCGGTCAGAGAAGATGGGTTGAACGACAACGGAGGAGAAGTGGGGTGGAGCCCGACTAGAACGTTGGAGGTGACAGAGACGTTTTTCGGACGTGTGTGGCGTGGCAGGCGGGGTGCTGGGGCGGCGGCAAAGGCAAGAGAAAAAGAAGAAAGGAGAGAAAATGTGGAGGATGAAGACGCGCGGGGTCTGAAAAGGATTTTGGATGAGCCGAGGGTGTCGAAGTCCTACGTGTGTGCTTCCGGATTCCCGCAAAGCCATCCCAAATTGGTCTCGGGTTTGCTGGAACAAGTACGTTAGAACCGCTTACCGCATTGATACATGCCCGCTCAGATGGCTTCTGTGCTTCTGACCGCGTGTTTCGGACATATGCGGGTGGTTTGAGATCCGTCTTGGAGATACCAATAATAAACTGTCATCCCGTTGATTATATCTCCTCAGTGTAACATCATTCGTTTGGTTAATCAATGGTACTATGATATCACTCGGAAAAAAAGATTTACGTGCAGGTGGATTGCCCGTGCTTTTCGTGGGGTGAGCACTGATTCAAGCAGTGTGCGTCTCGGCATCATCCACGTTGGTTGGAATTATTGGCATGAATCACCGCGCAATATGGCACTATTAGAGCAAGTATAATAGGTCCTAGTCAGCTGGCTATAAGATGTTTCACATCAGCAAAATCTCAACTGGAGGAGAGAGAAAGTAGGAGTGAGAAGGGCGCCGGCGCTTCATCAATCGCTAGCGATAGCACAAGCTTCGATGGAATTGAGCCACCATGCAGCCCGCACCAGCACTAAAGGCATGCGCCAACCAATCAGTATGCCTTTCCCTTGCATCTTTCTTCATGCAAGCATTAAAAGCTATAGCTAATCTGCAGCCAGTTTAGTATATAAGCAGGCTATATAGCTGATCTGGCAGTGCTATAGAGCCGGCAGCAGGCTCTTCTATTAGCTTTGCTCTTAGTATGGGTACTTATTGTATTTTGTAGTATCAAATTTTAATCATAAATTTAACTAACAAAATATTCATACATGTTACCAAAAATTATCTCATTAAAACTATATTCAAATATTAATCCAACGATATAATTTTTTGACACGCACTAATATTTTATCAGTTAAATCTTTGGACAAAATTTACCACAAATTATAAAGTGGACTAATAAATCAGGACGAAGGTAGTACTAGTGAAGAAGACTTGGGGCCCACTTAAAAAAACTTCCCTGATTATTACAGATGTAACCACTAAAGCATCTCTCAAAAAAAAATGATGTAACCACTGAAGCAAAACGTGATTACAATCAGCTGTACAAATTAAAGATGAAAAGGAAAGGTGATAATGTGCCATCAGTGGTATAGACGCACATGCAAATCATTGGGAAAGAAAGATCACAGGCTCCATCAGTGTAGTGTTATATTTAGATCAAATTATGGGAACAGCTTTTGCTTAGAGTCACGTTGCGCAGCCGTCTGAAACACTGCCAGAAATGACCAACACACAAATACGGAAGCAAAACGTAGAGATCAAGCGAACCATATCACTTATTTTTCCTTTTTTCTTTTTTTGCACAAAGAACCATATCACTGCTAGGTGCCAAGATCCACTTACCACAAAAGCCATCCATCCATCTGTCCATGACCCGAAATAAATACATGCGTCCACAGTGAGCTAGCCACCCCACCCCGGGTTAAGGGGCTGTTTGGTTCTGGGCCTTGTATTGCCACACTTTGTCGCATATTTTTGCCAGCTTGCCTAAGATTAGTTCATCAAAATAAGAGTCACAAATTAGCAAGCCTAAAGAAATCTTGCCACATTTTGTTGTGTATACCATGTAGGGCCCTAGTGTGGCTTGTTTAAGGTGTGACTTGAACCCAACACTCATCTAAGTTGATTAAACTTGCCTAACCTTAGGTGTGGGAACATTTGACAAAGTCTGTCACAAACCAATCAGCCCTTAAAAAGCCACGCCATGCATAGCTGGTGGTTTTGCTGTGTCTGCACCGCTCTACTCCTCCTCCTCCCACCTGCCACCTGTCACCTAGGCAAAAATCTGATGTGGCGAACTATTTAATGAAGACCAGGCCAAAGAAAATCGGGGGAGGGGGATCAGGCCTATACAGGGGCCTCCATGGCCACCAAAGCCGGCGCTAAATCGGGTCGGCAGGGATTGATGGTAGAGGGTTTGATCAAGATGTCAGTTCACTAGAAGCCTTCCGGTAATGTGGTCTAGTGGGGATTGGGCGTTGTAAATTTGAGTTGGGATGTAATGTGTTTACAAGTTGTTCCAAAAACACATGTATAATTATGTAACGGTGTAATTGACGGAAATATGCCCTAGAGGCAATAATAAAGTTGTTACAATTATATTTACTTATTCATGATAAAGGTTTATTATTCATACTAGAATTGTATTGATCGAAAACTTAAATACATGTGTGGATACACAAACAAATACCGTGTCCCTAGTAAGCCTCAACTAGACTACCTCGTTGATCAAAGATAGTTAAGGTTTCCTAACTATAGACATGTCTTGTCACTTGATAACGAGATCACATCATTAGAAGAATGAGGTGATGGACACGACTCATCCGTTAACTTAGCATATGATCGTTCAGTTTATTGCTACTGCTTTCTTGATGTCAAATACATATTCCTTCGACTCTGAGATCATGCAACTCCCGGATACCGGAGGAATACATTGTGTTCTATCAAACGTCACAACATAACTGGGTGATCATAAAGATGCTCTACAGATATCTCCGAAGGTGTCTGTTGAGTTAGCATGGATCCAGATTAGGATTTGTCACTATGTGTACCGGAGAGGTATCTCTGGGCCCACTCGGTAATACACATCACAAGAAGCTTGCAAGTAAAGTGACTAAGGAGTTAGTTACGAGATGATGTATTAGAGCATCTCCAGCCGTTGGCCCCCCAGGGGCGCCTAAAATCGCCGCCTGGGGGCTAGCCGGCGCAAAAAAGGGCCTAGGGGCGAGTTGGTCCCCAGTCGACGGCCCCAGGGCCGCCCCCAGACGCGTATAATTAAAAAAAAACGTTCGGCGAAGTTCGGTTAAACACGGTTAAATTTTGGCAAACTTCGGCATATATTAGACATGTTCGCGACGCGGTACATAGCAAATATAAACTAAAAAGAAATCGCTGAAAGCCGAGTAGTCGCCGTGGTCGCCGCCATCCTCGCCGCCGTCGCAGTCGGCGGCGGCCTTCTCCTCCTTGACCCCTGCCTGGCGTCGCCATGGCGGACTGGTGGCGGCGGCGGTGGCGCGTCGTCGTCGTCGCTGTCGTCGAGGACGACGACTCCTTCGTGGCGGCCCCGGCGGCGCTGCTCGAAGTGCCGCAGGGCGGCGCACTGGCGCTTCCTTTCCATCTTCAGGAAGTCCTCGCGCGCCCATTTCAGGGCCGCCTCGTCGTCGAGCTCCACGTCGCCGTGCTCCGTCTTCACGGCGGAGAGCCCCGGCTCCGTTTTCACCTGCGTGAGCCCCGACTCCGTCTTTGGCTTGACGAAGCACGGAGGAGCCGACGAGGAGGTGCGCCGGCCGCCCTCGTTGATGACGATGCCGGCGCTGCGAGTGCGCCGGCCGAGCGGCGTCTCCACCACGGGCTCGGCCTTGACGCCGAGCAGCGCCGGAGAGCCGGAGGAGTGGGAAGAAGAGCGTGAGGAGCAGTGCGAGGAGGACGTTGAGGAGGAGCCGAACCTCCTGGGCATCCATTGCCCGGCGTGTCGGCGGTGGGCGGGGGCGGCCGCCGGGGGAGGGTATGCCAGCGGCGGGATGTTGCCGCCCTCAAGGTGCGTCAGCACGCCCTCGAGCATGCGGCCGGGCACGCTCCACCACACGTGGCGCCCCTCGCTGTTCTTCGTGCCGCCCACCACCCGCGCCCCGTTGGTGGACGCCAGCCTCTGCTCCTGACGACGCTCGAAGTACGCCGCCCACGCCGCGTGGTTGTCGGTGGCGTACTGGGGGAGGGCGAGCTGCTCGTCGGTGAGGGAGGCGCGCACGAGCTCTACCTCGGCGGCGAACTAGGGGACGCGTGCCACGGCGTCGGGCAGCGGGGGAATGGGCACTCCCCCGTTGCTGAGCCTCCACCCCGTCGGCCCGGCACGCACGTCCGGCGGCGCCGGGATGTTGGCCTCGAACAGGAGCCACGACTCCTGTTCGTGGAGCGAGCGGCGGCCGAAGCCGTTGGCCACCGCCTCGTCGTCGGGGAACTGTTCGGCCATCGCCGGGGCTGTCGGAGTGCTCGGAGGGCTCGGAGGCGGTGCACGGGAGAGGGAGGCTCGGCGGCGGCGCACGGGAGAGGGAGAGCTCGGCGGCTAGGGTTGGTGTGACCAGAGGCGAGGGAGGCCACCGGCTTATATAGCCGCGCCCATGTGTACACGTGCGCGGGAGGGGAGGTGTCACCGCGCCGCCCCGTGACGCACCACCCGTGAGGAATCAGTGGCAAGGCTGACCGGCGGCGGCAGCGCGGCAGCCTTGGCATTGATTCCCGTGGGAACCGAGGCGATGAGGGCGACGAAGCGCCGGTCTCGCTGACTCGGCAGGCCCGCGGCTGCTTCGCGCCAAAACAACTCGCCCCGGCGCCCCCGGGCGTCCCCCAGCGCGCCAGGTTCGGCCTGGGTCCGCCGACGCTGATTTCGGCCCAGGCCGGCGAAAATCGGGCTCCTAGGGGCGCGACCGGGCCGTTTTTTCGGCGCCGGCGCGAAAAAATCGCTTGGGGAGGCCTTTCTGGGGGCGTGGCTGAAGATGCTCTTACGGAACGAGTAGAGATTTGCCGATGAAGATTGAACTAGGTATGAAGATACGGACGATCTAATCTCGGGCAAGTAACATACCAACGGACAAAGTGAATTGCGTATGTTGTTATAAGGTTCGACTGATAAAGATCGTCCACCTATATATATGAGAGGGAGGGGCGCCACACAACCAAGGACAATCTCTGAGCCGTGTGCGGCGCCCCTCTCCACAGTTTAGTCCTTCGTCCAGTTTTTCCGCAGTGCACGACGAAGCCCTACGGAACAAGATCATCACCACCGTCATCACGTCGTCGTACTGCCGGAACTCATCTACTACTTCGCCTATGTTGTTGGATGAAGAAGGCGAGGATGTCATCGAGCTGAATGTGTGCTGAACGCGGGAGTGTCGTACGTTCGGTACTTAATCGGTTGGATCGCAAAGGTGTTCGAATACATCAACCACGTTAATAAATGCCGCCACTTTACGGTCTATGAGGGTACGTAGATATACTCTCCCCTCTCGTAGTTATGCATCTCCATGGATAGATCTTGCGTGTGCACATTTTTTTTCCATGCAACGTTATCCAACAGTAACTTGTGGTGGAGCTTAATTAGGGCCAACATGGGCAATAGCCCCCAGATTGTTTTTTCTTCAGATTTACACTTAATACCCATCACTTTGTAGGCCAGATTTGACATAATACCTTAAATTGCCCCTCTTATCTATCTTTTTTATGAATATGCGTGGCGCATATCATTTCATTGATAGGGGAAAGAAAATACAAGGATGCAACCCTAGGATGGCGATCAAATAATAGGATAGGTGTTTAATCATCTAGGCCTATTTTTCGCCGGCTGTGGCATTCTTTTATCAATCTTCTTTGTTCTCATGCTCCTTTTGTAAGCTTTTGCTGGACCTGAGACTTTGTTTTCGAACCACGCATTAATAAAATGGTTGCAAGCATCACCCTGATGTAGTGGCCGGGTGTATTCCTCCTTTTCAAAAAAAAATGTATACAAGGAAAGGTACGACCGACGGAGGATGAGCAACAGAGAAAGGGTTGCTCAACCCTAGTTACAAGAGATCATGTTGTAGGTAAAATCTTGTTTGGTCCTTTGGCGCCCGCCATGGCCCAGGCATGCGCGTCCTCCTTGATCTGGTCTGTGATGTGTGCATGTGAGGGACTTGCATTGTCGAAGATACACGCATTCCGGTGCTTCCAAATCGTTGAGGCCCATAGGGCCATGAGGGATGTTGTACCCTTGTGTATACTTGGAGGTAGGGCCAAGGTGCAAGTGCTCCACCATTTGTAGAAGCCGGTGTTACCATCCGGGGGAGCTACGGTGAGGCGGCACCAAGCAAGAAGCTCGTGGCAATTGACCGGGAGACGATGCATCCACAGAGAAGGTGGTCCAATGTCTTGTGCTCCTGATCACAGAAAACACACGACTTAGCCCCCTCTTAATTCTTGCTAAAGCTTGGCCAACAAGTCTAAGTCTAATAGGACAGGTAAAAATTATCGAAGCAGACTCATTTGAAGATGCAAAACGCAAATAGTTTTGCTAAGTTTCAGTTGACTAAGACTTCGTTAAGTCTTAGTTGGTGTTATATCCGTAAGATCTTATATTAAGATCCGTGCAATGTTTTCTTCTTCAGTTTTTCCTTTTTCTCTAGCATATTGTGTCAGTTGATTAAGACTCAGTTGATTAAGACTTAGTTGATTAAGACTTAGTTAAATCTAAATCAACTGAGAGCTAGCCACACCCAAACGCAAAGCTAGAGCACCAGTTTCAAAATAAACCTATGTTTATTTTTTGATCTTATTGGAGAAACTGCCATCCCGTTTTTTATATCTCTTTGGTCCGATGTCATTTGTTTGGTTATGCAATGATAGGAGATCAATCAAAAAAAATTGACACGTAGGTGGATTGGTTTGTGCTTTTCGTGGGGTGAGCACTGATTCGAGCAGTGCGTCTCGGCATCATCCACGTTGGTTGGAATTATTGGCCTGCGGCACTGCGCAATACAGCAGAAGAAAGTTGAGAAAAGAAATAGTGTGAGAAGAAGAAGAAGAAAGCTTGCCTGATCACAGATGTAACCACTGAAGCGAAACGTGATTACAATCAGCTGCACAAATTAATTAAAGATGAAAAGGAAAGGTGATAATGTGCCATTAGTGGTATAGACGCACATGCAAATCACTGGGAAAGAAATATCACAGACTCCATCAGACATCAGTGTAATATGGGAACACTTTGCAGTTAGCGTCACGTTGCACAGCCGTCTGAAACACTGCCGGAAATGAGCAACACACAAAGACGGAAGCGAAACGTGGAGATCAAGCGAACCATATTACTCACTCCGGCCCTTTTTAGCCTGTGTTCGGTAATACTCCGCTTCTTCGCCAGGGAGCGGAGCGCCCATTTTACCACTCGCCAAAATTTCATTGGATGCCGCTCCATTCCGCAATGGAGTTACGGAGCGGAGAGTTTCCGAATGGCCTCTTAATCTACATATAAGTTCTGTCATTTGCCCGTCACAGGTTGCTTCTTGGCTGTCCCCATTATGAAAAGCCCCCGTCCCTTTAAAGATTAAGATTTTTGTTTGGCAATTACTACATGATCACCTCCCCTCGAGGATAGAGGTAGTTAAGCGGCACGGACCTGGTGATGGTGTATGCCCTCTCTGTGCGGTATCAGAGACTGGCACACATATCCTCTTCTCGTGTACCACGACGAGCGTACTTTGGACGTACGCCCGCGAGGCATTGGGGCCTGAATGGGAGGCCCTAAATCTCGCGGAGTTTCTCCAACTTAGAGCTTTACAGCCGTCGCGTCATCGCCGCCTATTTTGGCTTATTTTTGCAGCGATGTCGTGGACTCTTTGGACGACTAAGAATAAGATGGTGATAGAGTAGGTTTTTCCGAGAAAGGCGTCTGACTCCTTCAAATTCCTTATTTTTCTGCAGCACTGGCACCCGCTCTCGAGGCAACATGATCGCGACCGACTTGGCTTGATGATGGATGCGCTTCTGGCTTCGGCACGTCGACTATCATCCTCGTAGTGCCGCTACGCGGCCGCCACTAGGTGTTTTTTTTTCTATTTCTTTTATGCTTTCTTGAGCTTGATTGTACTGTGGCCACAGATGTTGTATGTTGAGGGCTGTTGGATCCCTTCCATGCATCCCTTCCCAGTCCCCGGTTCGGCTTTGGATCTTGTCGGATCCACCTCCGGTGTGTTCTGGTGAAACAGATCGGTGTCTGAGGGAAACCTTGGCCGCCTTGGCTGGCCGGCAGCAGCGACGCCGCCTTTTGGCGTCGCTTTCCTCCTTGGAAGCGCTGCTGAGGATACCATCTCTCCACTCCGACCCATGTCCGGGTGAAAGCCCAAGATTCGATGCGGATCGGGCGTCGGCGGCGCCCCGTGCACCGTAACCTTCCTGGAGGCGGTGCCAAGGACATTAGGAACGGATGGGAGGGTCTGCAGGTGAGGGGTGGGGGTGTGCTGTCTCCCTTTCGGTGGAGCGGTGTTTATTTCTACATATTCTTGGCGGCATGGAGCAGCGGAGGCTTGGCGTCAGATGTGTGGTGACGGACACGCGCAGGAGGTCGACGCTGTCTGGCGTCGTGGTGGCGTCGGCGGCAGCGAGACCGGGCAAGGCCGGTGCAGCAGTACAACTCTGAAGATGGATAGGTGGCAGGTGGCTGTGGTGGCCTCATACCCGACATGTGTCCTGGTTGAGGAGCACGCTGGACTGGTGGGTGCCCATACCCGGCAGGCGTCCTGGTTGGGACCTCAGGTCTTAGATGTTATGTTTGGCTGCGAGGTCTGTTTGGTATTAGACCCAGACCATCAGCGTCCCTTCATCAGCTAGATAGGAGTAATGACAAAGGTTGCTGAGATGGTAACTTTGGTCTTATTGTTGTATGACTTTATAAGGACTTGTGTTAATAATTAATAAATTGGCTGTATTCATCATCTAGATGCAGAGGCTGGGATATTCCTTCTTTTCTAAAAAAATGTCGAGGGCTGTTGAACTTGAATTGTATGGACCATTGCTTTATTTATAAAACGGGACAAGAGCATATTTGGAGTTGTGTCCAAAGTCATAGTATCTCTACTTTAACCAAATTTATAGAAAAATGTATTGACATTCACAATGCCAAATCAATATTGTTAGATTCACCCTGAAATGTAATTTGGTAGTATATACATATTTAATATTGTAGATGTTGATATTTTTAAATATAAACATGATCAAATTTTGTAAGTTTGACTTGACAAAAATTTAATACGTAAAGTAAAAAGGACGGGATAGAGTACTACTGTCTACTACTAGCCAAGACCTACTTGCCACGAAAGTTGTCCGTTCATCCATCCATGACCCCGAAATAAATACATGCGTCCAGCATGAGCTAGCCATCGCCCCCACTCCACCCGGGATTAAAAGCCGCGCCATGCGTAGCTGGTGGTTTTGCTGTTTCTGCACCGCTCTACTCCTCCTCCCACCTGCCTTGCCACCGAATTAAATTCCTCCTGGCTTCCAGCCAGCAGATCGATAGCAGGAACCAAACAAAAACCAATCAGCCGGAGAAAAGAATGACCCGAGAGAAAACGTTGCCGTCTCGCCGAGATTAGATTAATCCCAGCAACCAAAAAAGCGAGCGTTCACACTAACTGATCGGCATGCCGCCGGCGGGGCATGTGCACAACCACTGATGTAATAATACCATATGTTTTCTTGGGTCATTCTTATCTCATGCCATGTGTACCATTGTGCCAGTTGAATACAAAACTGATAAGAGAAAAAGCACTATCATGCCAACATAATCACTTGTTTAGCAAGTTGATGTTAGCATAAATATAGTGCCGGTAAGCGTTGTGCTGATGCTGAAAGCAAAAAAAAAACCTTTTCCTTTACACGGATGCTGATAGCAACCTGCGTGGGGCGCAGCGCCTACACAATCTAGCGAGCAGCGGGGGAGCTGTCAGAGGCCACCGAAGCGTCGCTGTCGGCCGGGGCCCACGCGGCAGAAATAATGTGACGAGAGGGAGCGAGCGGCTCATTATACGAGCACGGGGGGAATTGGATGGGAATGGAAAAGGAGGGAGATTTTTTGTTTCCGCCCTGCCAGGTGGCCTAATTTAACCCTCCCCCCCGCTCCAGTGTGCGCTCGCTGCCCATCATGCATAGTTGTGTCCTCGTTGTGGTATAGCCATCCGACCCTGTTCGTGCCCGGACACGCGCAGAGCTCAGCCAGCGGCAGCAGTGCAGCGCAGCGCCATCGCCGTTGATGGAGGGCGGGCGTCCGACCTCCGTGCTTCTCTTGCTGGTGCTGCTGGCGGCGCCGCTCGTGGTGGCGTCGGCTGGCCCCTCGTCGCCGGCGGCGTTCCTGGAGGACGACGTGGTCCTCGGCGCCGTGGCGAGGCTGGGCAAGGGCGCCAACGCCAGCGGGCGGGGCGGCCCCATCTGCGACAACGTCGACGTCGCCATCTCCGCCGTCGTCGGCGGGTCGTCGCGCGAGCGCGGCGCGTCCGGGTGGAAGGAGGAGATCGCGGGGCTGGCGGGGCGGCCGGAGATGGCGGCGTGGCTGCGGCGGGTGCGGCGCCGGATCCACGAGCGGCCCGAGCTGGCGTACGAGGAGGTGGAGACGAGCCGGCTGGTCCGCGAGGAGCTGGACGGCATGGGCGTCGGCTTCCGGTACCCGCTGGCGCGCACCGGCGTCGTCGCCACCGTCGGCACCGGCCGGCCGCCCGTCGTCGCGCTCCGGGCCGACATGGACGCGCTGCCCATCCAGGTACGTACAAGTAACTGCCGCCGCTGCGTGAACAGACACGTGTTCTTATCTCGCGCACGTGCGCCTTTTGCAGCCTCTGAGTGCCCATAACAAACGATCGAGCCCAGCATGCTACTAAGCTTCCACACAGTTTCTTAGATTTTCTCATCGTTATTACTACATACTCCGTTTGTTTTCTGTTCAAGCTGTTTATCTTGTGGCCACTTGGTTAATGGGGTGGTGGAGGATAGATGCACCACCAATGCATTGTCATTCCCCACTAGAAAAAAATGACCAGTTTTCTTCAAGTTCGGGCCTTCTTTCAGCATTGAACTCATATTTTTAACTTGTGGTTGCTGGGTGAATGATTGCACTAAGATAGAAGAGAAACACGCGGCCTGTGGACGTTGCCCGCGAGCAGTCTCGATCCATCGATCGAGTTCATCGGAAGCGTCTGCTTGTTTTCATCTGAAACCAGAAAGATGACAGATGGGTTTTTAAAAAGATTCTCCTCGTTCCGGTGCCCGAAACGGCACCCGCCGTTGGTGAGGCCCTTGGACGCGCGGATCCCGGTTGCCATGCGAAACCCCCGTCTTTCTGAGTGCCCCGAACGGGCAGTTTTTTTTCACGCCAAAAAGCAACAGACTTTTCTCCTGCTTTTCATCGCCTTTTGTCTCCCTCCCTCTCTCTCTCCGGGATCCCCTGTTGTTCTGGTTCGACTCCAACCAAACTTGCTTCGTTTGACACGTTGTTTGATTGCAGGAGGCGGTGGAGTGGGAGCACAAGAGCAAGAACCCCGGGAAGATGCACGCGTGCGGCCACGACGCGCACGTCGCCATGCTGCTCGGCGCCGCCAGCATCCTCAAGGCCCGCGAGCGCCACCTCAAGGTAATCTCTCTCAACTGAATTCCCATCAGTGTCTGCTAGCTAGCACGCTGAACTTCACCTTCGAGTGGCTACGATGGTCTCTATAGCTGTCCGTAGGTTGTACCCGGGCGTCCCTCCCGTCTGCCCGCACGCCACCATTGCCGTGCAAGGGACTCTGGCCATGTCCCTCTGCCACACTGGCTGCGTGCTAGCACTAGCTGTGCCGATGTGATTTTGCAATGCGTGCGGTTTGGGCGTACTACGCACTAGGTTTGCTTTGCGAGAGAAGATCGAAAGGCGCGTGCTTAGCCGAAAATCATGTCATAAGACCGTCGTGAGCCAGGCACGCGGCCGCCCGCCCGGCGTAAAGTGCTAAAGCTGTCGCGGCGGCATCATCATGTTGATGGTGGCGTCAGGACACGAGCCGTCCGGGACAAACATTCGGCGACCCTCTGCTTTGCCCGAGCTTCCTCTTCACGTGTGCCCTCGCTACTGAGTACAGTGGGATTATTTATTTATTTTTTAAGAATGATTAGCAACTAGGATTTGCAAGCGTTTAAGACGTGATCGCCGCCGTCTAGTCTGGAAAAAGTCGCCATGGTTGGTGCGGATATATGCTCGCGGTCATTCATCCGTCTCGTTGCGCCAAGGACAGAATTTGTTCGGCTTGATTAACTGCATTTTCTCAATGTAATGCGATGCTGGTGGTACAACATTCCTTCAGTTTGGTTCACTGCTTTCGGGAGGTGGATCGGATGCCCCGTGTTCGACGGAATGCCTGGTCATTATGTAGGTTATTATAGCATAAGACTCGTGCAAACTTTTAAGGGTGGTGTGTGGAAGCAAAACTTACACTATGATCATAATCTTTTCTGAATTATTGTCATTTACCACCACTTCAGCAGTGACTGCAATCAAAGGGTTTTACTCGAATTGGATCATGTCGATGTCAAATTTCTGTCGCCGTCTTCATCAAACCTGTCCTTGTTACACCAGCTGCTGCTACTCTGTAAACATGTGGGAACCAAGACCTGCAGTTAGCATAGGGTCCAAATTAATAGTGTATTTTATCTTCAGAAGAGAAAAACATACTAATGAAATTCAGAAATACAGTCGAATGAGAAACTTAAATTGTACTTTCATCTAAAACTTAAATTGTACTCCGTGGCACTTGGTTATGTGCAGGGTACGGTGAAGCTGCTGTTCCAGCCGGCGGAGGAGTCCGGCGCGGGCGCGAAGCGGATGATCGAGGACGGCGCGCTGGAGGGCGTGGAGGCCATCTTCGCCGTCCATGTGTCGCACCAGCACCCGACGTCCGTGGTCGGCTCCCGGACGGGGCCGCTGCTCGCCGGCTGCGGCTTCTTCAAGGCCCAGATACTCGCCCGCCGCGCCGGCGCCGACCCGGTCCTGGCCGCCTCGTCCACCATCATCAGCCTGCAGAGCCTCGTGTCTCGGGAGGCGGACCCGCTGGACTCGCAGGTGGTGTCCGTCGCCATGGTCAACGGCAGCTTCAGCCACGGCGGCGACCAGGTGGCGCCGTTGGTGCTAGGCGGCACGTTCCGGGCCTTCTCGAACGCGAGCTTCTACACGCTGCGGCGGCGGATCGAGGAGGTGATGACGCTGCAGCCGCGGGTGCACGGCTGCGAGGCCTCCGTCGACTTCTTCGAGAACCAGAGCTTCTACCCGCCGACGGTGAACCACCCGCGCATGTACGCCCACGTCAAGGCGACGGCACGCGCGCTCCTGGGCGAGGGAGGCTACCGCGACGTGCCGCCGATGATGGGCGCCGAGGACTTCTCCTTCTACTCCCAGGCCGTCCCCGCCGGGTTCTACTACGTGGGCGTGCGCAACGAGACGCTGGGGTCCGTGCACACGGGCCACTCGCCCTACTTCATGATCGACGAGGACGTGCTCCCCACCGGCGCCGCCGTGCACGCCGCCATCGCCGAGAGGTACCTCGCCGACGCCGCAGAGCGCGACGGCTTCCCCCGCTCCCCGGAGCAGGAGCTGTGAACCTGCGATCGGCCGAGACGTACATACCCAGGGTCCGGTTCTCGTTTAACCGATCGATCGACCGGCGTTGCGGTTGCGGGTTGAGTCCCGTACGTGAGGGTGGCGGGATCGACGTCGCGCGCGCGGGAACCGGTGGTTTTTGGCCGATCACGCCGTGATCTGGGCTGTGTTTCCCCCCCCTCCGTGCTCGTGTTGGCTCTCAAACTTGCCATTGAGACGCGGTCAGGGGTTGGTTCCTGGGTTTTGCCTGCGGCCTTGTGCGTGTTTGTGCCTGCCGCGTGATCGGGAGACATGCAACTTGGCACCGACATTAACGTATCCTGGAGTATGTACATATTTCTTCCGGTGGCATTTTCTTCTTTGAACATTCTTCTTTTGGATCTGACTATATCATATCTAGATGTGAGTTGAGATATTATCTCACATCTAAGTTGTGACATCAGTAAAAAATTCTTATTTTGTGGGCCTGGCCTCTGGAGAGGCAAAAAAAAAAAAATCAAATGACAGACTGCGCTACTTAGGAATCAAACTTGGAACGGCACATTGGGAAACATTAGTGCCTACCACTCCCACTAATACTGGAGTACCGTAAGTGGGAAATGTTAAGTAGTCTTCTTGCTTTCAAACCCGTTTTACCACGTGTCAACTGCTGGAGGTGGTCTCCCGATGGGCACCGTACGCCTCGGTCGTATAGAATTTTTTGTCCCGGGCCTTTTCCATTCCCATCCAATTCCCCCGTGCTCGTATAAAAAACCGCTGGCTTTCGTCACATTATTTCTGCCGCGTGGGCCCCGGCCGACAGCGACGCTTCGGTGGCCTCTGACGGCTCCCCCGCTCCTCGCTAGATTGTGTAGGCGCTGCGCTCCATGCAGGTTGCTATCAGCATCCGTGTAAAGAAAAAGGTATTTTTCGCTTTCAGCATCAGCACAACGCTTACCGGCACTATATTATGCTAATATCAACTTGCTAAACAAGTGATTATGTTAGCATGATGGTGCCTTTTCTCCTTTCAGTTATCTATCGGACTAGCGCAAGATGACAGTACGCATAGCATGAGATAAGTACGACCCTTCCCAAAGAAACATTACGATACTACTCCACTAATAGTACTACACATGCGCGGCTGCTAGTGTAAACGCTCGCTTTTTGCTGAGATTAATCTAATCTCTGCAGGACGGCAACGTTTCCGCTCGGGTCATTCTTTTCTCTAGCTGATTGGAGTACTTAGGCTGGATGGAAGCCGGGAGGAATTCAATTCGGTGGCAGGTGGGACTGTGGGAGGAGTAGAGTGGTGCAGAAACAGCAAAACCACCAGCTATGCATTGCGCGGCTTTTAATCCGGGGTGGGGTGGGGTGGGGGCGAGGGCTAGCTCACGCTTGATCTCTACGTTTTGCTTCTGTATTTGTGCGTTGGTCATTTCTGGCAGTGTTTCAGACGGGTGTGCAACGTGACGCTAACTGCAACCTGTTCCCACAATTTGTTCTAAATAAAGTGCACTGATGGAGTCTGGGATCTTTCTTTCCCAATGATTTGCATGTGCGTCTATACCGCTAATGGCACATTAGCACCTTTCCTTTGCATCTTTCATTTGTGCAGCTGATTGATTCTAATCACGTTTTCATTCGGTGGTTACATCTGTAATCGGGCAAGCTTTCTTCCTCTCCTCGTATTGAAGTGGGCCTCAACCCTCCTCAAGTCTTCTTCACTGGTGCAATAATCCCCATTGCGCAGTGCCGCAGGCTAATAATTCCGACGAACGTGGATGATGCCGCGACGCGCGCACTGCTCGAATCGGTGCTCACCCCACCAAAGGCACGGGCAATCCACCTACGTGTCTTTCTTTTTCTCCAAATGATATCATATACTTCCTCTGTCTGAAAAATCTTGTCCCAAGCATGTCTCTCAAATGGATGTATCTAGCACTAGCTTGATGCCAGTTACATCTATTTGAGGGATAAGCTTTTTCAGACGGAGGGAGTATATATTACCTAATTCCAGCCCTCTCACGTCACCACATTTCTGGCCGTTAGATTTCATTTTTTTAATAAAAGAAATATATTAATATTAAGTTAATACCAATTACATCCAATCTCTGCAACAACATAATATATGGAGCAAGTCTAGACACTAAGGATGCACACAATTAAAAAAGAAGAAGAAAAAAAAGAAAACAAAGTCCCCGCCGAAACAATCAGAGACTCACAGCAGCAAGAGCACCACTGGTAGTGATGACACCTATACTCCGGAAAAGGTTCTCCAAAACGATGCCTCTCGAAGGAAATAGTGCAAAAACAACATTGTTGTCCCGTCAGTCCAACTATCAAAGGAAACAGTGCAAAAACATTATTGTCGACTGGTCGGTCCAGTCTCCAAACAATTCCTTCGGCAAGGGAACGGCTAGGAAGCCGCCATTGCTAGGTACAACCATGAGGATTAGCCTGAGGGTTTTCATCCCGAAAAACTGAGACCGCCAAGAACGAAGTCTGTCAGTGTCAACATCACCACTCGCCGAGAAATGCTGATCATTCGACACGCATACTTCTCCCGATCCGATGCGAGGATACTCAAGAAACTTCACTAAATCTCGACTCGACTTGAGCATGCGAGATGGAAACTCCTGAGTCAATTCAGTCTTCTACAAACACGAACGCCATGGTCCTTCCCATCAACACCTTGAAAAGCGCAGCAATGAAGGCGCCAAGGCGGACCCAAGGTGGATTGGGGTTGCCACTAGCCATAGGAAAATGAATCATCACATCACCATCATCAGCAGAGTTGTTGACCCGGTGCCTAATCCAAGCCCAAACACACACCGCATAGGCGAATTGACATGCTCGTGCCTGACTGAAGCAGTCCACGACGGGGGCATGGATACAATCAAGTCACCCTGGCGTCGTCTCCTTTGTCGATCTACCCGCCCTCGCCATCCGAAACGGCGCCATCATGCTGGGCGGTGGGCAAATCGAACGGAGCGTCTAGGCACGCAGACAGATAGCTGCGCCATAGATTCAGGACTGCAGCGGAGTCCAGGCAGGGCGCAGGAGCGGTCGGCCGCGTCCAGATGCGGACGGCAACAGCACGACGCGTGCCTCTGGGCCGACGCCGGACGGTTAACTCCCGTGATTCGACGAACGCAGATCAGATTGAACCCTGCTGCGGCGGCGGAGAACACTGGGGACAAAGAAGGAAGCTAAAAAAGAGGAGGCACCCCACCGTCGCCGTCCGCCGACGGCCTCATCCGGCGGCGGCGGGGTAAGTAGGGCGTCGTGGAGGAGGTTTTTTGGGCGGTAGCCACGGGGTGAGTAGGGCGTCATGGAGGCTTTTTGGGCGGCTGCGTTGTAGTTTTTGGGCGGAAAGCTTGATGGACCTTTTCTTCAAAATTAGGAGAGAATTTCACCTTTCCCGGTCTCTACACCAATTAGGAATGCCATTTAAGTATAAGTATTAAGATTTTTAGTCTTGGTTATGCACCGAGTCTAGTCCTCAATAAATGCGTGAGTACCAGAAAAGCCTAGTCCTCAAGAATAAATATTAAAACTTGGAGGAGAATTTCACTTCCCCAGCTTTTGCACCAACTAGAATGCATACGCCTTTCAAGTATGAGTACTAGGATTTTTAGTTTCGGTTATGCACCAAGCCTAGTCCTTAATAAATGTGTGGGTGCCAGGGAAGCCTGGTTCTAAATAATAAATAGGAATCTAAATTCGCTTCCATGAGGATTTGATGTCTTGAACATTCTTGGCCGCCTGATCTGAATTCAATCTGCGAACCAAATCACCTGTCCGAAAGGGCTAATAATTTTTGAGTGTTGAGATTTCTTCATTATACAATTAGGGTCTTAGAAATTCTTTTTTTAATGATGATCTTCAAGCATGGATAAAAGTTCTTAATTGAAAAACCTAATGTAATACAATGTAATTAGGGAAAATTTTGTTTTTTCCACTATATTTTTCTAATTTTTCTTATGCCACTCTAGATTTTGACATTTCACTTTTGCCACTCTTAGTTTTTGAAATTATTACATTTGCCATTCCGTGGCAAAAGCAAAATTTTCAGAGTGGCAATTGTGATACATTGTAAAAAGCTAAGAGTAGCAAAAATGAAATGAAATTATTTTACTTTTGTCATGAAATGGCAATTGTGATAATTATCAAAAGCTAAGAGTGACAAAAGTGAAGTGTCTAAATCTATAAAGTGGCATAAGAAAAATTGACAAAATCTAGAGTGGCAAAAATAAAATTTTCCCAACTTCGATAAGTGGTTCCCCACCTGGCCACATCTTAGGTCTCATTTGGTTCATAGGATAGGACTTCAGGGGAATAGGAATACCATAGGACATGATATGACATGTATCTCATTTCCTACAGGGAAAAAGATGCCATTTGATTCACAGAGTAGGAATTTTTTTCATTGAGACTAGACTATATATTCTCTCCTTTGAAATGTGAAGGATTGGTTCCTATCCTACATATGAATAGGAATCCATTCCTACAAACCAAAGGTTCCAATGAAACTTTTCCTACAAAATTGCTATCCATTATTTTTCCTATGAAATTCTTGTAAACCAAAGGAGGCCTTAGTGGTAAAAAGATCACATGAGCGCATGCAAATAGTAGAACAATAGTGCTAGGTATAGGGTTCCACTTGCTTCTTTCTTTTTTTCTCCAGTGACAAATGCAATGTTTTCCCCCGACAAGGTATACCCTTGTCTATGTGTTGATTGCTGCATGCATCCACGATAATGTGATCAAATGATTGATGCATGTAGTCAAAAGATACACAAGTTATTTTATAGTCATGTCCTTTGGTTTTACATTTTGCATCCTGAAATGTGTTTTTTCATTGTTATGTGATTACACCGCTACATGATTTCATTAAACATGTTTAGTAGGCCCATCCTGTAAACACATGTCATGCAAAAGATTACATACCAACTCAAATCTGGTAACGATCGACACGCGCAGCCGTTTGGATGTGATCACGGCGTGTGTTCTCAACGTGTCGGTTTCACAAATCCGAACCGTTTTGGCCAAGTTGGACGCCGGCGCCGCGTCTTCATGGTCCATACATGCATGCCACATCAGTCAGTGGTCAGGTAGGAGACGCTTGGCTGGCGGCCTGGCGCACAGCGCGACCGAGCGTGCACGCACGTTGAACTCGTGGTGGAAATGAGATGAGCAGCGGAGCAGGTCCGTCCTTGTCCTGGAATCGGCACCCTTGCGGTCCCGGGCACATTTCCTTGGGCCAGCGCTGCCGCACCCCCTTGTCAAGCAGTCAAGTGTGGATGGATGCACGTCTCCACTTGTGGCGAACGAACAGCTCATGTTTTCTCTAAAACAAACCCATGTTTGCAAAAAGATAACAAGTTTGACAAATGCCGATGGAATGTCTGGTTTGCCCGTCTAGTTCACTTACTTTTTAAGGTTTTTGCAGGGAATACGATTCCCAGATTTCGTTGCTCAATTCCATGCAGGTGTATAGTACACGAGCGAGTACCTTTGAGATTTAGGGCATGTACAATGATATCATATGAATATAGATGTCCTATGACAAAAAGTGACCCGAGGCATTTACTTTATTTTTTTTTCTTCCCAGTGCAAGCTGGCACTAGTGAGGCTCGTTAAATAATAGAAAATAAAGACTCATACTACACATGCATCTCTACTCACTTCAACCTTTTCAGCTTTATGCCCCGGACCACACTTTTTCTCACCAAGCACCCGCCTCCCACACAGGATCCCACTACTTCATCCGAACCTACTTTTCTGATATCCGATCCTACGTGGCCTACGGGGCATCACTCTGAGGCTATGCAACAACCATGCCCTTATGTATATGTTGTCACGTTGGGAAATATATTGGAGCACCTGGGTGTCACACACCCCTATATGAAAATAGCATTACAAAATATCAGGTAATTTTAAAAAATTCTGAAATTCTGGAATATGAAACCTGAGTGCCCATTATACACCCGTGTTCATTTTGGTGGGGAACGGGTGTTCGTGGTATCCACGACGTCAGAATTATGGTCTGACATACACTATATTCAGGTTTTTTCCCTACACATACAATTTTTTTGCCTTTTTTACTGACATTACCGCAGGCACCCATTCCCTATGAAACTGAACACGTTTGTACAACGGGCACCCAAGTATCATGTCCCAAAATTTCAGAATTTATTAGAATTTACTGACATACGTTACATTCATATAGGATGTGTGGCACCCGAGAGTCACGGATCATCTTCCTTGTCTCTGTTTGTAGTTGGTCTCTTTTAATATGTGATGAAACAGTAAAAATAATCTGTGATGAAGAGCTTTTGATCTTATCCTGGCTGTGTGGATCACTATCAGTTAACCACAGTGAAGCCAGATGACCACGTGGGCCTTACGACTTTGCGAGCGGTCACCCGCTTTGGGGCAGTATGCAGAGGAAACACGTGCACGTAGGCCCCTTCAATTTTCCTTACCCCAGAAAGTTACACGTCAGGCCAAAACAAAGAAAGGCCAAAAAATCAGAAGGGCACTGAAGAAGAAACGCATGCGTGCATGGGCCACGAGCACCATCTGTTTCTCCTGATCCAGTGACATGCATGCAGGGGCCGGCCGGCCATATGCGGCTAGCAGACGGAACAGCCAAGCAGCCACTTTTCATGCATCCGGAACTCCTGATTGAGTTCCGTGGTACTACACGCATTGGCAATCCTTTACAGAATCTCCTGGCGTTGCCTGCTTTATTTCGGGCGGCTCCGTGTGTTGCTTGGCGTTTTCAACTTCGACAGCTCATCTAATTGCTCATCTGATCGTCGACGTGGAGCCGTTGGCAATCTTGTATCTTTTCTGGTTGGCGATGACTTCCCACCATAATTTCTGAGATCAGCATCGTGACGATGGGGTTGATCGTTTGATGAGGGATCGTTTGGGATCGTCGACGTGGAGCCGTTGGCAATCTTGATCGTTTGGGATCGTCATGTTGAGTTTTCTGGTGCGTCTCCTGTATATCCCGTCACGTTTCTTCGAGGGATTGTACGTTTCCACGAGCAGGAGACGACTTTATGCTGAGAAGATCGATCGAGTAGTCAAAAGTTTGCTCATGTGATCATGCCTCATCATGTTTTGTCAACCACACATGTTCATTACCCTCGACAGAGCACGCCTTTATTCCGAGACGATCCAACACTACACGGCTTCACGCAGGGACACGCCGATGCACGTCGGTCTGGAACTCTGGACACTGGAGTATCGCGAGTCATTACACACACGTCCGTATATCCAAATTTTTATGAGTGTCAAAATATCCTTTTTGCTGTATCTGTCGATGACACGCCATGAGAAAAGCTCGATGCCTTCTTGATTGACCAAACAAGCCCGGGATCTTGTAGAAGCAGCAGGCAGCGGCTGCCTGCTAAGAGATCGTTAATATAGATAAGAAGACACCGGCACCGGAAAGAAGACGCAAAAAACATGTATTCTTTTAGGGTGAACATGCTTTACTTTATTGTTGTCTAGAGCAGTTTACAGTGATAACAGAAGTATCAAAAGGGTGTAACAGCCACAAATGGCGACCCTCATCTAAATGTAAATGGAGCCGCTAGGGATGAGACTACTGATCCCTTGCTTCATCAGCACTAGTAGAAAACAGGGCTTTGGTTGGAGCCTGCCAAGCCCATTAGTCCCGGCCCAGTCAAGAACTGGGACCCATGGGGGGCATTCGTTACGGTTCGTGCGCCCAGGGGCCCGGACGGGCCTCGGGAGGTATTTGTCCCAGTTTATGTGAACTCATTTGTCCCGGTTCTTCTAGGCATGAACGGGACCAATGGGCCTTGCTCCTGGCCTACAGCCATTGGTCCCGGTTCATGCCTAGAACCAGGACAGAAGGGGGGCCTTTAGTCCCGGTTCCAGCCACGAACCGGCACCAATGAGGTGGCTATATATACCCCTCGCCCGCGAGTAGAGCACTCCACACTGCTCTGTTTTTTCTGGCCGGTGAGGGGAGAGCTTTGTGGTGCTCTAGCTCACCTCCTATGCACATGAGGTGTTCGATGAAATGTCCGAGCCACACTAGTTAAGATTTCTCCTCTCGAAGCTCGACGTCCAAGCTTCATTTTCCCCGAAATTTGTCTAGGTTTAGCGCCCGTCACGTCCCGTCCTCCTCTTCGCCGCCGTCGATCGCCCGCGCCGATCTCGTCGCCTGCACCACCGTGGTGAGCCTCTTGTTCTTATCTTCTTCTGAAAGAAAAAAAATCTTACTTTAGATAGATACTTGTCTAATTTTTTTTACTTTTATTTTTGCTTGTTATTATATAGTGCGGTGGTTTTGGTATCCTCCCCCGTCGGCCCTCGTCCTGGCTATGATTCAGATGTGGTATATATTATCTTCTATAACTATTTGGTTCATTTATTGTTTATGACAATTATGCCCATCGAGTTGACATAGATTTTATTTATCTAGGAAGTACTTGAACCGGAAATTCCAACCGACCCTATTGTCTAGAGGTTAAATTTAGTTGAAGAAGAAAACAATTATTTAAAGGAAAAAATAAAAAAATTGAGGAGGAGAAGATGATATTGGAGTTGCATGTTGTGGATGTCGTCGATGATTACAAGATCAAGATGGATGCAATGCGGTTGAAGATTAGAAAGATTAGAAAATATGCCATTCATACCGAGGCTTGGTATCATTATGGCGTTGGATCAATTGTTACCTTGGTTGTGATTATGATCGCATTTGTTGTTGCATAAAAAAGTTTTACATAGTTTCAATGTATGGTTTAACTAGATGCTCTGTAGAGCTATATGTTGTTCAATGAGAACTATGTATGTACTTTAGTTTTACTGTGATGATGAACTTCTATTAATTTGGTCACTTATCTATCCATGTGAATCTGTAATGGTTTTTGACACACATAATTATATATAATGCACGCATAGGAACCGGCAATGGATGTACGGTGACAGACACACCTCCGAGTACATTAAGGGCCTGCATAATTTTCTCGAAGTGGCTGAGGCAAACAAGTAGAATGGTTTTATGTGTTGTCCATGCCCTAATTGTGGGAATACGAAGTCTTACTCTGATCGGAAAATCATTCACACCCACCTGCTTTATAAGGGTTTCATGCCACACTATAATGTTTGGACGAAGCACGGAGAAATAGGGGTTATGATGGAAGACAGCGAAGAAGAAGAGAATGATGACAACTATGTGCCCCCTGAATACGGTGATGCTGCAATGGGGGAACCAGACGATGTGCCCGATGATGATGATATCCACCGGGTCATTGTTGATGCAAGGACACAGTGTGAAAGTCATAAAGAGAAGCCGAAGTTCGATCGCATGTTACAGGATCACAAAAAGGGTTGTACCCCAATTGCGAAGATGGAAACATAAAGCTCGGTACCGTACTGGAATTGCTGCAGTGGAAGGCAGAGAATGTTGTGTCTGATAAAGGATTTGAGAAGCTACTGAAAATATTGAAGAAGAAGCTTCCAAACGATAACTAATTGCCCGACAGTACGTACGCAACAAAGAAGGTCGTATGTCCTCTAGGACTGGAGGTTGATACATCTCCGTCGTATCTATAATTTTTGATTGTTCCATGCCAATATTCTACAACTTTCATATACTTTTGACAACTTTTTATACTATTTTTGGGACTAACATATTGATCCAGCGCCCAGTGCCAGTTCCTGTTTGTTGCATTTTTTGTTTCGCAGTAAATCCATATCGAACGGAGTCCAAACGGGATAAAAACTGACGGAGATTTTTTTGGAATATATGTCATTTTTGGGAAGAAAAATCAATGCGAGACGATGCCCGAGGGGGCCACGAGGCAGGGGGCGCCCCCAGGCGGGCAAGCGCGCCCTGGGTCCTCGTGGCCACCCCGTAAGGCGGTTGATGCCCTTCTTTCGCCGCAAGAAAACTAATATCCGGATAGAGACCGTGTTAAAATTTCAGCCCAATCGAAATTACGGATCTCCGGGAATTTAAGAAACGGTGAAAGGGCAGAATCAGAGAAGGCAGAAACACAGAGAGACAGAGAGACAGATCCTATCTCGGAGGGGCTCTCGCCGCTCCCATGCCATTGAGGCCATGGATCAGAGGGGAAACCCTTCTCCCATCTAGGGAGAAGGTCAAGGAAGAAGAAGAAGAAGAAGAAGGAGGGGGGCTCTCACCCTCACTCCCGACGGCGCGGGAACGCCACCGGGGGCCATCATCATCACCGCAATCTACACCAACACCTCCGCCATCTTCACCAACATCTCCATCACCTTCCCCCTCTATCTACAGCGGTCCACTCTCCCGCAAACCGCTGTACCCTCTACTTGAACATGGTGCTTTATGCTTCATATTATTATCCAATGATGTGTTGCCATCCTATGATGTCTGATTAGATTTTCGTTGTCCTATCGGTGGTTGATGAATTACTATGATTGATTTAATTTGCTTGTGGTTATGTTGCTGTCCGTGCCCATCATATGAGCGCGCACATGGATCACACCATAGGGTTAGTTGTATATTGATAGGACTATGTATTGGAGGGCAAGTGTAACAGAAGCTTCAACCTAGCATAGAAATTGATGCATACGGAATTGAAGAGGGACCAATATATCTTAATGCTATGGTTGGGTTTACCTTAATGAACGTTAGTAGTTGCGGATGCTTTCTAATAGTTCCAATCATAAGTGCATAGAATTCCAAGTCATGGATGACATGCTAGCAGTGGCCTCGCCCACATAAAACTTGCTATCGGTCTAGTAAAGTAGTCAATTGCTTAGGGACAGTTTCGCAACTCCTACCACCACTTTTCCACACTCGCTATACTAAGTATTGCTTCTTTATCTAAACAGCCCCTACTTTTTATTTACGCATTCTTTATTATCTTGCAAACCTATCCGAAAACACCTACAAAGTACTTCTAGTTTCATACTTGTTCTAGGTAAAGCGAACGTCAAGCGTGCGTAGAGTTGTATCGGTGGTCGATAGAACTTGAGGGAATATTTGTTCTACCTTTAGCTCCTCGTTGGGTTTGAGACTCTTACTTATTTAAAGAGGCTACAATTGATACCCTATACTTGTGGGTTATCAAGACCTTTTTCTGGCGCTGTTGCCGGGGAGCCATTACGTGGGGTGAATATTCTCATGTGTGCTTATTTGCTTTATCTCTAAGTAATTTTTATTTGCTGTTCTAAGTTGTTCTCTATCTTTAGTTATGGATATGGAACATGAAATACCAAAAAAATTAGGTGTACCTGCTACTCATGGAGATGGGGAACCTCCTAAAACCCTCGATGCTGGTTATGTGAAAGAGATTATGTACTACTTTGATAATCATGGGAAAACCCCATTCAATTATGTTATGGGAGACACGTTGGATCAAGGTGAATACTTTAGGGATTATCGCTTGACTCTAAAAGGGAAACTATTATGGGATCAAATTCATATGTTGCATTGGTATTGTAACACCCACGATGCGGCTATATCTCCCACGTGTCGGAGCACGACTTAGAGGCATAGCCGCATAGTAGGCATGTCGCAAGATGGGTAATCTTTACACATCCCATGTACTGAATAAGAAAGAGATAAAGAGTTGGCTGACAATCTCCACTTCACACAATACATGAATATAGCATTACATCATCCAGAATACAAACAAGGTCTGACTACGGAACCAAATAAAGAAAGATAACCCCTAATGCATAGATCCCCAATCGCCCCAACTGGGCTCCACTACTGATCAACTGGAAACGAAACAACACAACGAACACGATCTTCATCGAGTTCCCACTTGAGCTGGGTTGCGTCACCTACACTAGTATCATCGGCACCTGAAACTGGTTTTGGAAGTAATCTGCGAGTCACGGGGACTCAGCAATCTCACACCCTCGCGATCAAGACTATTTAAGCTTATGGGTAGGAAAAAGGTAGTGAGGTGGAGCTGCAGCAAGCACTAAGCATATATGGTGGCTAACTTACGCAAATGAGAGCGAGAAGAGAAGCAAAGCACGGTCGTGAACTAGAAGTGATCCTGAAACTACTTACGTTCAAACATAACTCCAAAACCGTGTTCACTTCCCGGACTCTGCCGGAAAGAGACCATCACGGCTACACACACGGTTGATGCATTTTAAATAAGTTAAGTGTTAGGTTTTCTACAACCGGATATTAACAAATTCCCATCTGCCCATAACAGCGGGCACGGCTTTCGAAAGTTCAAAACCCTGCAGGGGTGTCCCAACTTAGCCCATCACAAGCTCTCACGGTCAACGAAGGATATTCCTTCTCCCAGGACGACCCGATCAGACTCGGAATCCCGGTTACAAGACATCTCGACAATGGTAAAACAAGACCAGCAAAGCCACCCAGATGTGCCGACAAATCCCGATAGGAGCTGCACATATCTCGTTCTCAGGGCACACCGGATAGGTCAAGCTATGAGTAAAACCAACCCTCGAGTTGCCCCGACGTGGCCCCGCAGGCTGCCCGGTTCGGACCAACACTTAGACAAGCACTGTCCTGTGGGGTTAAAATAAAGATGACCCTTGGGTTGGCCGACCCAAGGGAAGGGTAATAGGTTGTTAGGCAAATGTAAAATCAAGGTTGGGCCTTGCTGGAGGAGTTTTATTCAAAGCGAACTGTCAAGGGGTTCCCATAACACCCAACCGTGTAAGGAACACAAAATCAAGGAACATAACACCGGTATGACGGAAACTAGGACGACAAGAGTGGAACAAAACACCAGAAATAAGGCCGAGCCTTCCACCCTTTACCAAGTATATAGATGCATTATTTAAATAAGAGATATTGTGATATCCCAACATATAACCATGTTCCAACATGGAACAAACTTCATCTTCACCTCAACTAGCAACGCTATAAGAGAGGCTGAGCAAAGAGGTAACATAGCCAAACAACAGTTTGCTAGGACAAGGTGGGTTAGAGGCTTGACATGGCAATATGGGAGGCATGATATAGCAAGTGGTAGGTATCGCAACATAGCAATAGAGCGAGCAACTAGCAAGCAAAGATAGAAGTGATTTCGAGGGTATGGTCATCTTGCCTGCAAAGTTCTCTGAGTTGACGAAAGCTTGATCCTCGTAAGCGTACTCAACGGGTTCCTCGATCACATACTCGTCTCCCGGCTCTACCCAAGGCAAGAACACAAGCAAAGGACCAACAATCAATCACGGTGCAATGCACAAGCAACATGATGCAAAACATGGCGTGACATGTGGGATGTGATATGCAATGCATATGCGTGCTCCGGAAGAAAAAGATTGAACCAGGCCTCAACTTGGCAAACCAAGTGTGCCCCTGGAAAGATGATTTGATTTTGGTCGAAATCGATATAAAGATCACCGGAATTGGATGCACGGTTTGCAAATGGCAAGCAAAACAATAATGACACAATTCTGCGATTAACAACACGATGCCAACTAGAATGCAACAAGAAACTAAGCTACTGCACTCCAACATAGCAACAAAGCAAATGTCAGTGATATACTCAAGATGCTTGACAAAAGATGAACACTGAGCTAAGGCTAAATCACACAATAGAAGGTTCAAACAAGCATGGCAAAAGAGCAAAAGATATCAGCATCATAGACTTAGTGAAAATAACAACATGTCAGGAATTAACATCAGGAAGCAATGTTTAAAGCAAGTAAACAACATGCTACAGGAACGGAACATAACAAGCAAAGGCATGGCATGAATCTACTCAAAGAATATAACAAAAGTCCCTTACTGAGCATAAGCCAAAAGGGCACAGAAAATATAATGGCTCCCATGTAAACATAGCAAGTTCGTTAACAGATTCAGACTTAGCAGAAAACTGGACATGGCATAAACAGAATTATACATGCATGTTTACGAGCTCGATGCACTCAACACAAGGCATTGCATCACAAGCTAAGCATACTACCAGCAAGAAGACATGATCATGAAGCTAACCAAAGCAAGAACAATCTCATAGCATGCATGGATCAACTACAACAACCTTGGCAAAATTGATTAACACGTAAACAATCTGCCAGGAACATTTTATAGAAAAAGTAGAGCAATATTGAGTCATGCTAGGATACTCCATAAATGCAAACAGGGGCATGGATGGATAGAGCACAACCATATGTCCAAATCATCCTTACTGAATAAACTCAAAAGAAGCATGAATTTCTCTGTAGCAACATGAATACATGGCCTAAAAATAACAGCAGGAAAATGACTTGGTGAAATTCTAAGTCTCTGAAATCAGCAATATCACGAGAGCTACTTTGCATGCTTGTCCTAGTCACCACATTGATCACAAAAAATACATGGCATACACCCTTGTAAATATGGCATGACATAGCCCAAAACACATGTAGAACTCATGCTCATATGCAACGCACAATAATCATGGCAAAAATGACAAAAGCTCATAATCTGATAAGAAACAGCACCTAACATTTTATAGCACTCTTGCATCAGTCATTTGGGCATCAAGATGAACTCAAACAAGCATGGCACAATGGAACAAAATGAAGAGCACATCCAGATAAACATTTTGATATATCATGCATGCAAAACGGAGCTACGATGACAGAGTTATGGCATGATGAAGGAAGCAATAAAATGTATCAGAAAAAGACTTAGAAGAAAAGAGAGGTCAACCCTAGGGTTTCTCAGATCCAGATCCGGGCGGCGCGGAACCCGAGGTTCACCGGAGCTGCGGTTCTCGCCGGAGCTTGGGGAGGAGGTGGTCGGACTTGCCAGATCCGGCCGGCGACGGACGGAGGTGGGGCACCATGCGGTGGCCGGCGTCGGGCGGACGGCGGTTGAAGGCGGCGGCCGGCGGGTGCGGCGCGGGGCCCGGCGAGGCGACGAGGGAGTCGGCGGGCGACGGCGACCGACGACCGGCGCGGCGAGGAGCCTTGGCGGCGAGCGGCGAGCGGGCGCAGGGAGCCGGGCGGCACGACACGGTCGGTGCAGGCCCGGCCACGGCCCGGGGCGGGCCGGCCTCGGGCCCCGGCGGGCCGCGGCGGCGTGGAGAGAGAGGATGCGCGGTGGAGGATAGGTGGCGCGCGGGGGTTGGAGCAGAGCGGCGGCAGGGCGACGTGGCGGCCTATGATAGGTCGGGGTGAGGTGGAGGCTGGACATGTCCGGCGCGGAGGAAGAAACGTCCGGCGGCGCGAGGGGAGCGGTGCTAGGATTTGATCTGCGCGAGAAATCCGGAGGGAGACACAAATATATAGGTAGAGGGAGCTAGGAGAGTCCAAATTAGGTGCGGTTTTCGGCCACACGATCGTGATCGAACGACCACGAGGATGGAGGGGGTTTGGATGGGTTTTGGGCCACTTTGGAGGGGTGTTGGGATGCAACACACATGAGGCCTTTACGGTTCCCCAGTTAACCGCTGGAGTATCAAACGGACTCCAAATGGTACGAAACTTGACAGGCGGTCTACCGGTGGTGTACCAAGGCCGCTTGGCAAATCTCGGTCCATTCCGAGACAGTTTAACACCGGCACACGAAAAGAGGCAAAAGGGGGTGCCAGAGGACATAGGAGTGTCGGATTGCAAAACGGACAACGGGGAAAATGCTCGGATGCATGAGACGAACACGTATGCAAATGTGATGCACATGATGACATGATATGAAATGCATGACACACAAACAAATGACAAGGCAACAACAGTCAATAACTAGAAGACACCTGGCGCAACGGTCTCATGGCATTGCAGGTATGCTCGGGAACTATGCTTGAGATATGACTATACTTGTTGCTCTAGGATGAAGGCTCCACACCTTCCCTTTTCATGCAAATTTAATGATGATAAAACCTTGGCTTCTTATGCTAATGGAATATATGATTACTATGATGTGGAACAAATAGAAGAATTTGTTGCTTTTATGGGTGCTTATGAAATTGAATCTTTGCTTAAAGAGTGTGAAAATTTTGATGATTCAGTTTATAGACCTGAAAATTTAGCTATCCTTAAATATTGCTATGAGAATTATGAATACAATGCCGATATTGATGCGTTTATTGAGAAAGTCTCCGCTGTCCAAAAAGAGACTAATATTTTGCAGGAGTCTATGGAAGAAGAAATTAATGACATTGTGAGCTCATCCAATTGTGAGCTCATTGGATGAAAAAGATGAGGAGGAGAGCGAAGAACAAAAGGAGTAAGAGCGGATTGATCACCCGTGCCCACCTTCTAATCAGAGTAACTCTTCAACTCATACATTATTTAATTCCCTTCGTGCTTACCGAAGGATGATTGCTATGATAACTGTTATGATCCCGTTGATTCTCTTGAAATACCCCTTTTTATGATGTTTGCTATGCTTGTGGCCAAGATGCCAATATGAATTATGCTTATAGAGATGAACTTGCTATAGTTCCTTATGTTAAACATGAAATTGTTGCTATTGCACCCACACATGATAGTCCTATTATCTTTTTGAATTCTCCCAACTACACTATATCGGAGAAGTTTACCCTTATTAAGGATTATACTGATGGGTTGCGTTTTACTATTACACATGATGATTTTGATAGATATAATATGCATGTGCTTGCTGCTCCTACTTGCAATTATTATGAGAGAGGAACTACATCTCCGCCTCTTTATGTTTCCAACACGAAAAAATTGCAAGAAACTGTTTATACTATGCATTGGCCTTTACTTTGTGTGCATGAATTGTTCTTTTATGACATGCCGATGCATAGGAAGAGAGTTAGACTTCGTCATTACATGATATATGTTACCTTGTGCTCACTACTAAATTACAAATCATTGTTAATTAAAATTGGCTTTGATATACATTGGGATTCGGGTGGATCCATTACTTGAGCACTATATGCCTAGCTTAATGGCTTTAAAGAAAGTGCTGCCAGGGAGACAACCTGGAAGTTTTAGAGAGTCATTTATTTCTGTTGTGTGCTTTTATATAGTTTAAAAACAAAAAAATAAAGACGGGAACCCAAAACTTTTTCAAAAAATGTCAGGACCCCGATTCCAAGTCACATCGATCTAGCCGGTAACATCTCATATCACTTTGCGGCCTCACGCACGGTATTCCCACGGGTGTCGCCTTACCATGGCCGGGAACATTTGCGCCTTTTGGCTCACGTATATGATAGTGTCGCTAGCATCCATATGATAGAGAACCCGAGCCGACATTACTAGTCGTGAACCCAAAGTCGCACTAACTTACGGGGACAAGCATACATGAATCAACATCGAGCATGTCGGTCAGCAGCGTGCGAATCCGGGCTGTAGCACTGGGCTAGTAGGACTCCGGTGAACCGGGCTGTAGCAGGCTAGGCAGGACTCCGGATTTCACCGCGTGACATTTCCCCGAAGGGACAGACACAGGAACGAAGTGAATCACATGCCGGCCAGTCAAGTGTTCCGGAGCAGTAGTGCTGGGCTAGCAGGACTCCGGTGAATCGGGCTGTAGCGGACTACTATGGATCATGGAAGCACAAGACTACATTTCCCCATAAGAGAGGCTACTAAGGACAAACAACTAGGTTGTCGGATCCCACACATACCAAGCATTTCAATCATACACACAATATGCTCAATATGTGCAATACAACATGGCATCACAACAAGACTCTATGACTTAGAGTATTTATTCATTAGGCTCCAAGGAGCCAAGTATTACAAACATGGGTCTCATGACCCAACATACAGAGCATACAAGCAACAAGCACACGCGGAAGCTTAACTTGTCTGAGTACAGACAACTATAAATGAAGAAGGCTCAGAAGCCTGACTATCTACAAGACCCTCCCAAGGGTACAAGATCGTAGCTGAGGTAACAAGCTAAACGTCGAAGTCCACATGGAACTACTAGCGAGACTGAAGTCTCTGCAAAAACATAAATTAAGCAAACGTGAGTACAAATGTACCCAGCAAGACTTACATCAGAACTAGCTACATATGCATCAGTATCAAGAAAGGGGTGGTGGAGTTTAACTGCAGCAAGCCAGCTTTGACTCGGTGGCTATCCTGAACTACGACTGCAAGCAACTCTTTTGAGGTGGCGCACACGAGTCCACATATTCACCATATCAATACACCACTATGGATCCGCTCCCGTCTCCCTGCGAGAACGCCATCCATAGCACTCACGCTTATCTTGTGCATTTTAGAGTATCCACTTTTACTTGTCTATGAACTATGCAAGGGGTCCAAGTTTCCATATCCGAGGAATCCGGCTATTCGAATAGATAATGATAACCCTGCAGGGGTGTACTTCTTCACACACGCTCTCGCCAGTTACCACCATGTACACGTCGTGTATCTCGGCAACCTTCAAGCGGAAGCCTGGTGAGGGAGTCGGCCACGACCTGACTAATCACACAAGTCTCTCATCCAGGTTTATCGCCTATTCGGGTTCCATCCGTAAGGAGATCCGGCTAGGGTGTCGCTCACGGCCCCAAACGATGTGTACAGGGTTCCCAAGCCCACCATCCGGGTGCCACTTGGTACACCGGGCCACTGTGCCTAGTCTGTCCCAAGCCCACCTATACCGTGTGCCACTTGGTAGACTACTAACACTACCTACAAACACCAGAAACTAGTTGCAACTCCTGGACAGAGACCAGGTTGATTAATAAGTCGAGAGAGCTTGGAGCGTCCGGAGCCCAGTGTGTGGTAGTAACTGTTCATGGATCACAAACACAGGACTCAGTTCCTGAGGACGGCTGCAATGAGACAACCCACCATGTACTCCTACATGGCCTCTCACCGCTACCTTTACCAAATCATGTTCACACACTTAGCTCTCAACGGTAGGACATGTTCACCATATTCCAATTCATCCTTGATGAATCAGACCTGACTCAACTCTAAGCAGTAGCAGGCATGACAAACAAACATGAATGAGTAGGCACATCAGGGCTCAAACAAGTCCTACTCATGCTAGTGGGTTTCATCTATTTACTATGGCAATGACAGGTCATGCAGAGGAAAGGGGTTCAGCTACCGCAGCATGTAACAGTTGAAACGTTGTTGTCCTAATGTAGTAAAAGAGAGCAGGAGCGAGAGAGTGGGCTTGTATCGGAATGAACAAGGGGTTTTTGCTTGCCTGGCACTTCTGAAGATAATATAGTTCTTCATCGGTGTCATCGATCATGTCGTCGGAAACATCGTCCATTGAGAGGGGACGATTACCGACAAACAGAGAAGGACACAATCAACGCAATGCAACAATATGATGCATGAATGTGACATGGCAATATGTTGTTGATTGGCCTAATGCAACTAGCAACAAGTTAAATGGAGTTGGTTTGAACACTAGGTTCAAATTCAAACTCCAGATGTGCTTTCTTAAATGTCATTTACTTGAATTGTCCTAAATAGAGGATATAAGTTGCTCTAACGTGCATGAAAATGCCATAAATAGATTCTTTGGATTTTTTTGATCATTTTTCATATATAATTTGTTTCATTTGGAGTTACACTTGAATTACTATGAATTTTTGAAGTTTATACTAATTTCTGGAATTTTCTGGATTATTTTAAATCCAGAAAATGTTAACTGCATCGGCATGACGACAACGCGATGTCAGCAGGTCAACAACGCCAGCCAGGTCAAACCTGACGGCTGGGACCCGCACGTCAGTGTAACAGCGTCAGCAACAGAGGCTGACCTGTGGGGCCCGGTCAACGCTGAGGTGGCAAGGTCGAACTGACCTGTGGGGCCACGGACATTAGCTTAATTTAAACAGGGAATAACCCTGTGGCTAATTAAGGGGTGGGGCCCATCTGTCAACGACACAGGTGTCTGCAAAACATGTGATTAACCTAATCTAATGACGCTAGGTCAACGAACGGCGTTTAGCCGCCGGTGACGAAATCCCGCGGCGGTGGCTCACCGGAGTTGCTCGGGACGGCGCTACGGGCGTCGGCTGGACGCGCGAAGACCACCAGAGGGTAGCCCGCGCTCTCCCGCATCCAGAGGAGCATGTGGGTGGCTGCAGGGGCACTGGAGCTCGCGGCGGTGGCCGGGGTTCGGGCATCGAACGAGTCGACGGTGCAGGGCATGGCAGGAGTCGCGGTTAGGCGCGTCGGACTCGTGGGGGTGCGGGGAGTGCGTTAGGCACCAGCGGTGACCAAAAGGTCACCGGAGTGACGCCGGCGTCGAGATCATGCGGCAGAGCGGCTCGGCTCCGGTAGAGGAGGCGGCTAGAGGATGCGTGCAAGCACGGGGAGCAGGGAAGAAGATGTCGGAGCTCACAGCGGGGTCAGAGACGGTCTCAGCAAGCTCGGGGAGGCGGAGACGGCGGCAAATCGATGGCGGCGATCCTCGGTGGCCGAGGAGGGGAACGGCAGAGCTGGCGGCATCCAGGGCTTCCAGCGCCTTCTTTCTTGGTGAGGAGGAAGAGGGGGACGAGGCGGAGCTCGTGGGCAGCTCCAGGGGACGAAGGAGAGGCGGTGGACATGGCAACAGCAAGCGGCGGCGACGGCAACATTCGGTGGCACCGCGGGAAGGGGCAGAGGAGGGAGAGGAGGTCCAGCGAGAGAGGTGAGAGGTGCAGAGGGTCCGGGGGGTGCGTGGCGACGTCCTGGGCGTCGAGGCAGCGGCGGGAAGCAGGAGGTGGCGTGGCGTGTGGCCAGCGCGCAACGAGCACGCGCCCTGCGTTCGACTGGCGCGAGGTGGAAGACGCCTCTGCCCCTGGTGGGCTGGGCTGTCTTACCGGGCCACCAGCTGGCGAGGTAAGTGGGCTGCCAGGTAAGTTCCTTTCTCCTCTTCTGTTTTTCTATTTTGTTTCCTCTGTTTTGATTTAGTTTCTAAACCAAATCATTTTTGTAGCTTCTGAAAATCATCATGTGGCCTAATACAACATATTCAGAGCCACTCACAAGTTTTCAGAATTATTGGAGTTATAAAAGTATTTATAGGAATTTATATCTCCAATTCAAATAAGTATTGACTTAACTCGAAGACCCAAATAAATATTTCTGTGATTCCAAAAATATTGGTTTGAATTTTACCTCTTGCCAATATTTTCAGAAATGAACAGGAACATTTTCTTGGGTTTATTTGAAGCAATTTTTTTTAATGTTGATCATTTTTAGAAATGATTTCTGAGGCTTTCCACTTTCCCCAATTCAACTTTCATAAATTTAAACATGATGCAAGATGATTGATGCAGGGGCAAGCAGTGACTAGCTAGGGATGTGACAAAAAAGAAAGTGAAAGTGAGGGAGACAAGCATGGTTGAGGTGGGGGAGCTCCTTGAACTTTGTTCATGCTCACGGATTGTGAATCTTGATTACAGAAACTTTTCAAAAAAATAATTACCCCCTTGTACAATTCCATTATATTATAAAAATAATTTGCCAAGGTTTGCTTTTAGGATGTTTTAGATGCTTGTTGGTTTGTACGGTGCAGGACAGAAACTTTGGCTATAGTGTGCGATTTTACATTTTTTTGCTGGAACGTCAAATGGTTCTGAAACTTTTTGCACTGTCTTTCTATACAAATTGTTTATTTTTCCTAATTTTGGTAGAATTTTTGGAGTACTAGAGGTATGGTGAATGTTCAGATTATTACAGACTGTTCTGTTTTAGACAGATTCTGTTTTTGATGCATAGTTTGCTTGTTTTGATGAAACTATCGATTTATATCAGTGGATTAAGCCATGGAAAAGTTATATTACAGTAGATACAATGCAAAAACAAAATATGAATTGGTTTGCAATAGTACTTAGAGTAGTGATTTGCTTTATTATACTAACGGATCTTACCGAGCTTTCTGTTGAGTTTTGTGTGGATGAAGTGTTCGAAGATCGAGGAGGTCTCGATGTGAGAAGAAGGAAGAAAGGCAAGAGATCAAGCTTGGGGATGCCCGAGGCACCCCAAGTAAATATTCAAGGAGACTCAAGCGTCTAATCTTGGGGATGCCCCGGAAGGCATCCCATCTTTCTTCAACAAGTATCGGTATGTTTTCGGATTCGTTTCGTTCATGCGATATGTGCAATCTTGGAGCGTCTTTTGCATTTGGTTTTCACTTTTCATTTATGCACCATGCTGGTATGAGATAGTCCTTGGTTGATTTATAGAATGCTCTTTGCACTTCAGTTAAATCTTTTGAGTATGGCTTTATAGAACGCTTCATGTGCTTCGCTTATATCATTTGAAGTTTGGATTGCCTGTTTCTCTTCACATAGAAAACCGCCATTTGTAGAATGCTCTTTTGCTTCAGTTATATTTGTTAGAGAGTGGGCATATCTTTTGTAGAAAGAATTAAACTCTCTTGCCTCACTTATTTCTATTTAGAGAGATGACAGGAATTGGTCATTCACATGGTTAGTCATAAAATCCTACATAAAACTTGTAGATCACTGAATATGATATGTTTGATTCCTTGCAATAGTTTTGCGGTATAAAGATGGTGATATTAGAGTCATGCTAGTGGGTAGTTGTGGATTGTAGAAATACTTGTGTTGAAGTTTGTGATTCCCGTAGCATGCACGTATGGTGAACCGTTATGTGATGAAGTCGGAGCATGAGGTATTTATTGATTGTCTTCCTTATGTGTGGCGGTCGGGGACAAGCGATGGTATTTTCCTACCAATCTATCCCCCTAGGAGCTTGCACATAGTACTTTGTTTCGATGACTAATAGATTTTTGCAATAAGTATGTGAGTTCTTTATGACTAATGTTGAGTCCATGGATTATACACACTCTCACCCTTCCATCATTGCTAGCCTCTTCGGTACCGTGCATTGCCCTTTCTCACCTCGAGAATTGGTGCAAACTTCGCCGGTGCATCCAAACCCCGTGATACGATACACTCTATCACACATAAGGCTCCTTATATCTTCCTCAAAACAGCCACCATACCTACCTATCATGGCATTTCCATAGCCATTCCGAGATATATTGCCATGCAACTTCCATCATCATCATATACATGACTTGAGCATTTATTGTCATATTGCTTTGCATGATCATAAGATAGCTAGCATGATGTTTTCATGGCTTGTCCGTTTTTTGATGTCATTGCTACGCTAGATCATTGCACATCCCGGTACACCGCCGGAGGCATTCATATAGAGTCATATATTTGTTCTAGTACCGAGTTGTAATAATGAGTTGTAAGTAAATAGAAGTGTGATGATCATCATTATTAGAACATTGTCCCATGTGAGTTTATCAAAATAAAAGTGGCCAAATAAGCCCAAATAAAAAAAGAGGCCAAAGAAGCCCACCAAAAAAACAAAAAAAAACAAAAAAATGAGAGAAAAAGAGAGAAGGGACAATGTTACTATCCTTTTACCACACTTGTGCTTCAAAGTAGCACCATGTTCTTCATATAGAGAGTCTCATTGAGTTATCACTTTCATATACTAGTGGGAATTTTCATTATAGAACTTGGATTGTATATTCTGATGATGGGCTTCCTCAAATGCCCGAGGTCTTCATGAGCAACAAGTTGGATGCACACCCACTTAGTTTCAGTTTGAGCTTTCATATACTTATAGCTCTAGTGCATCTGTTGCATGGCAATCCCTACTCCTCACATTGACATCAATTGATGGGCATCTCCATAGCCCGTTGATTAGCCGCGTCGATGTGAGACTTTCTCCTTTTTTGTCTTCTCCACACAACCTCCACCATCATATTCTATTCCACCTATAGTGCTATATCCATGGCTCATGCTCATGTATCGCGTGAAAGTTGAAACGGTTTGAGAACATCAAAAGTATGAAACAATTGCTTGGCTTGTCATCGGGGTTGTGCATGATTTGAATATTTTGTGTGGTGAAGATGGAGTATAGCCAGACCATATGATTTTGTAGGGATAACTTTCTTTGGCCATGTTATTTTGAAAATACATGATTACCTTATTAGTATGCTTGAAGTATTATTGTCTTAATGTCAAATGATAGACTATTGCTTTGAATCACTCATGTCTTAATATTCATACCATGATTAGATTACATGATCAAGATTATGCTAGGTAGCATTCCACATCAAAAATTATCTTTTTTTTATCATTTACCTACTCGAGGACGAGCAAGAATTAATCTTGGGGATGCTGATACGTCTCCATCGTATCTATAATTTTTTATTGTTCCATGCCAATATTCTACAACTTTCATATACTTTTGGCAACTTTTTATACTATTTTTGGGACTAACATATTGATCCAGTGCCTAGTGCCAGTTCCTGTTTGTTGCATGATTTTTGTTTCGCAGTAAATCCATATCAAACGGAGTCCAAACGGGATAAAAATTGACGGATACTTTTTTTGGAATATATGTGATTTTTGGGAAGAAAAATCAACGCGAGACGATGCCCGAGGGGGCCACGAGGCAGGGGCGCGCCCTGGGCCCTCGTGGCCACCCCGTAAGGTAGTTGATGCCCTTCTTTCGCCAAAAGAAAGCTAATATCCGGATAGAGATCGTGTTAAAATTTCAGCCCAATCGGAGTTACGGATCTCCGGAAATTTAAGAAATGGTGAAAGGGCAAAATCAGAGAAGGCAGAAACAGAGAGAGAGAGAGACAGAGAGACAAATCCAATCTCGGAGGGGCTCTTGCCCCTCCCATGCCTTGGAGGCCATGGACCAGAGGGGAAACCCTTCTCCCATCTAGGGAGAAGGTCAAGGAATAATAAGAAGGAGGGGGGCTCTCTCCCCCTCGCTTCTGGTGGCGCCGGAAAACCGCCGGGGGCCATCACCATCACCGCAATCTACACCAACACCTCCGCCATCTTCACCAACATCTCCATCACCTTCCCCCCTCTATCTACAACGGTCCACTCTCCCGCAACACTGTACCCTCTACTTGAACATGGTGCTTTATGCTTCATATTATTATCAAATGATGTGTTGCCATCCTATGATGTCTGAGTAGATTTTCGTTGTCCTATCGGTGGTTGATGAATTACTATGATTGATTTAATTTGATTGTGGTTATGTTTCTGTCCTTTGGTGCCCATCATATGAGCGCGCACGTGGATCACACCATAGGTTTAGTTGTATGTTGATAGGACTATGTATTGGAGGGCAAGAGTGACAGAAGCTTCAACCTAGCATAGAAATTGATGCATACGGGATTGAAGGGGGACCAATATATCTTAATGGTATGGTTGGGTTTTACCTTCATGAACGTTAGTAGTTGCGGATGCTTGCTAATAGTTCCAATCATAAGTGCATAGAATTCCAAGTCAGGGTTGACATGCTAGCAGTGGCTTCTCCCACATAAAACTTGCTATCGGTCTAGTAAAGTAGTCAATTGCTTAGGGACAATTTCGCAACTCCTACCACCACTTTTCCACACTCGCTATACTAACTTTATTGCTTATTTATCTAAACAGCCCCTACTTTTTATTTACGCATTCTTTATTATCTTGCAAACCTATCCGAAAATACCTACAAAGTACTTCTAGTTTCATACTTGTTCTAGGTAAAGCGAACGTCAAGCGTGCGTAGAGTTGTATCGGTGGTCGATAGAACTTGAGGGAATATTTGTTCTACCTTTAGCTCCTCATTGGGTTCGACACTCTTACTTATTGAAAGAGGCTACAATTGATCCCCTATACTTGTGGGTTATCAGAGGTGCAGAAGATACATGCATGCCCTAATGACTGCAGCCTCTACCGTGGTGCGTACGAGGATTTGGACACATGCCCGGTATGCGATGCATTGCGGTATAAGGTCAGACGAGATGACCCTGGTGATGTTGACGACGATCCCCCCAGGAAGAGGGTTCCTGCAAAGGTGATGTGGTATGCTCCTATAATACCACGGTTGAAACGTCTGTTCAGAAACAAAGAGCATGCCAAGTTGATGCGATGGCACAGAGAGGATCGTAAGAAAGATGGGAAGTTGAGAGCACCTGCTGACGGGTCGCAGTGGAGAAAAATCGAGATAAAGTACTGGGCCAAGTTTGCAGGTGACCCAAGGAACGTATGGTTTGGTTTAAGCACGAATGGCATTAATCCTTTCAGGGAGCAGAGCAGCAACCACAACACCTGGCCCGTGACTCTATGTATGTATAACCTTCCTCCTTGGATGTGCATGAAGTGGAAGTTCATTATGATGCCAGTTCTCATCTAAGGCCCTAAGCAACCCGGCAACGACATTGATGTGTACCTAAGGCCATTAGTTGACGAACTTTTACAGCTGTGGAATGGAAACGGTGTACGTGTGTGGGATGAGCACAAACAGAAGGAATTTAACCTGCACGCATTGCTTTTTTTAACCATCAACGATTGGCCCGCTCTCAGTAACCTTTCAGGACAAAAAAACAAGGGATACCATGCATGCACACACTGTTTAGCTGACACCAAAATTATATACCTGGACAAATGCAGGAAGAATGTGTACCTGGACCATCGTCAATTTCTTCCAACCAACCATCAATGTCGAAAGAAAGGCAAGCATTTCAAAGGCGAGGCAGATCATCGGAAGAAGCCCGCCATGCGTACCGGTGATCACGTACTTGCTATGGTCAATGATTTACACGTAATCTTTGGAAAGGGTCCCGGCGGACTATCTGTTCCGAATGACGCTGAGGGACGCGGACCCATGTGGAAGAAGAAATCTATATTTTGGGACCTACCCTACTGGAAAGAGCTAGAGGTACGCTCTTCAATCGACGTAATGCACGTGACGAAGAACCTTTGCGTGAACCTGCTAGGCTTCTTGGGTGTGTATGGGAAGACAAAAGATACACTGGAGGCACGGGAGGACCTGCAACATTTGCACAAAAAGACGGCATGCCTCCAAAGCAGTATGAAGGTCCTGCCAGCTACGCTCTTACCAAATAAGAGAAGGAAATCTTCTTTGAATGCCTGCTCAGCATGAAGGTCCCGTATGGCTTCTCGTTGAAGGGCCTCTACATCAACACCATATAGCCTCTCCGATGATGTGTGAGTAGTTTACCACAAACCTTCGGGTCCATAGTTATTAGCTAGATGGCTTCTTCTCGCTTTGGTTCTCAATACAAAGTTCTCCTTGATGTTCTTGGAGATCTATTCGATGTAATATTTTTTGCGGTGTGTTTGCCGAGATCCGATGAATTGTCGATTTATGATCAAGTTTATCTATGAATAATATTTGGTTCTTCTCTGAATTCTTATATGCATGATTTGATATCTTTGCAAGTCTCTTCAAATTATCGGTTTAGTTTGGCCTACTAGATTGATCTTTCTTGCAATGGGAGAAGTGCTTAGCTTTGGGTTCAATCTTGCGGTGTCCTTTCCCAGTGACAGTAGGGGCAGCAAGGAACGTATTTTATTGTTGCCATCGAGGATAAAAAGATGGGGTTTATATCATATTGCTTGAGTTTATCCCTCTACATCATGTCATTTTGCTTAATGCATTACTCTATTCTTATGAACTTAATACTCTCGATGCATGCTGGATAGTGGTCGATGTGTGGAGTAATAGTAGTAGATGCAGAATCTTTTCGGTCTACTTAACATGGACGTGATGCCTATATTCATGATCATTGCCTAGATATTCTCATAACTATGCGCTCTTCTATCAATTGCTCGGCAGTAATTTGTTCACCCACCGTAATACATGCTATCATGAGAGAAGCCACTAGTGAAACCTATGGCCCCAGGGTCTCTTTCTTATTATATTGCATCTCATTTTATTTACATTGCATCTCGTTTACTATTTTGCAATCTTTACATTCCAATCTATACAACAAAAATACCAAAAATATTTATCTTACTATGTTTACCAGATCTCACTTTTGCGAGTGGCCGTGAAGGGATTGACAACCCCTTTATCGCATTGGTTGCAAGGTTCTTGATTGTTTGTGCAGGTATTAGGTGACTTGCGTGTTATCTCCTATTGGATTGATACCTTGGTTCTCAAAAACTGAGGAAATACTTACGCTACTTTGTTGCATCACCCTTTCCTCTTCAAGGGAAAACCAACGCATTCTCAAGAGGTAGCAAGGGCTTTATTAAGTTAAAGCTGGACGCTCCTTGCGTCTTCGTTCTAAAAAAACTAGTTTAACTATATATACTAACTAATTTTAAGTACGTCATACAGCTCCACCACATCTATAGTCAGATGAACTGAACAAAATAGCCCCTAAATACTACTACTACTATACTACGAAGGGGCTTTGTACTACTTCCGGCTGCCTCTCCTATGCCGAGCACGCTCAGTAAGAGACAGAGCAGGAGTAGCCTACCGACAAGTTGGGCAACCGCAATACAGTGCCTGCCGCTGCTGCAGCTTCAGCGACGCTCACCTCGAACCGCCTCTGCCGCTCCAAAGGACCCCTCTCGAAGCGATGTTTCTCCTTGTATATCTCCTGATTCCTCACCTATGAGGCGGTGTATGCCACCGCCATGGCGGCGGCAAGGCTCTTTGAGTGCTCGACGAGGCGCTCCTCCTCCTTCCGCAGGAACTCGGTGTGGTGCGCAAGGTCGCTGATGCACATGCAGGCATCCACCTCCGCCTCCCGCCTTCGGGGGGCGGTGGTGGAGCGGGTGATGACCCTGGCGGTCGACAGTGGGCTGGTGGCCACGGCAGCCGACGATGGGGTGGTGGCCACGACCACCACCTCCCGCCTTCGGGCCGCGGTGGCGGAGTGGGTGATGGCCACGGTGGCCGACAGTGGGGTGGCGGCCACGACGGCCACCTCCCGCCTTCGGGACGCGGTGGCGGAGCGGGCCATGGCCCTGACTTTCGACAGTGGTGTGGCGGCAACGACGGTTGGCAACAGCTGCCGACGGGCAGTGGCGGCGGAGCGTGTGGTGGGTGTTCCGCGCACACCCAACAGGAACGCCACACACACTACACTACGCCGGGGACTGCGCCGCCGCCGCGGTGTAGCCTCCCAGCTGGAGCTGTCCTCTGATGACGGCGGAGTGGCTGAGCGACGACGACGGACCGGTGCCATTGGCGATTGTGGGAGAAGCAGACGAGATAAGCTACAGGGAGGGAGGGGCAAATGCGACGCAGGACTCGCCGTCCGTGGGGGTTTATATAGCAGGCCGGTAAGCTTGTGCGGGAACGTGCGAGGTTGCGCGGGAACGGGCTCACCGACGATTCATTGGCGCCACCATTTGGCCAAAAGAATGCCCCCGCGCACTGCGCAAGCTTGCGCTGTAAGCCGTCTGCGGCAGCGGGGTGACAAGACATGTGAGAGGAGGACAAAAGGACACATACACATACGGTTAATACAAAAAAACGTTTGCAGTTTAATTACCTATATACCCCGTCTTGGTTTATAAGTAGGATTTAACTAATAAAATACGAATGCATGTCGCCAATGATTATATAGTTGGATTCGTATTTGAACATAGTTTCCAATTATATAATTTTTATAACATGCATTAACATTTTGTTGGTTAAATTTAAGGGCAAAGTATGGCACATAATATAAAGGGGACTGTAGACCAAGACGGAGGTAGTAGCACACGGCCGCTCTCTACGCAGTGACGCAACTATCAACCGACTTGTAGGCGACCATTTCCTGCGTGTTCAACAGCTCTATGCATGTGGTTTCTTACGGTTGAGGCGGCCGCGGCGCGCTCTGCTCTCGCGTCCCTTCGGGTGTTCTGCCCTCGTCCCTCCACACGCGCTGCCAGTGTTTGGGGCCAGCGCATGATCACACACGTTCTTGTGCATGCGGTTGCGCCGGGCGCGGCACGATGATGCAGTTACGCGCTGCAAAAACTGCCATGCGGACGTGCCGAGAATCCACGCCGCCCGGCCCCCTTTTATTCCCGCGGCCATTTTCCTTCATCTCTTGTCTCACACGACACAATAAGCACACCCACGAGGACACATACAGAGAGGACATCCAGCGGTTACAATGGCGCTCCCCGTGGCTCCAATGGAGCTCCCAGCAGCCGACGACGACAACAGCGGGCAGTTCACCACGCAACACGTCATGGACACCCACGTGAGGGGGAAGGCTGTCTCAGTGGTGTACACGAACGATCCGGTCTCAGTGGAGAGCTCCATCCAAACTATGGAGTAGTTCCTTGCCGGGGACAAGTACCAAGTGGTCGGCTTCGACCTCGAGTACACCATGGGTCATGCCGGGCACGATCAGAAGGTTATCGTCGCCCAGTTGTGCGTGTGACATGACGTACTCGTCTACCACTACAACCTGGCCACAAGGCCTAGCGAGCGTTTCTCCAGGTTTATCAACAGCTCCGACTACAGTTTCGCTATGGTGGACACCACCAATGATCTAAAAGCGCTCAAGGTTTCGGGCTTGAAATGCCCGAATCTTGTCAACATCCAACACCACTACAAGGTCTGGGGGAGCGACAACAACAAACTAAACTCCCTAGTTGACCTCGCCTCATCCATCATTGATCCCTACTACGCGAAGATGAACGAAGAGAGCAAGAAGGACAAGAATGCCTGGCACAGTGTTTGGCATGAGAGACTGGATGAAGAACACGTCAAGTACGCGGCCAAGGACGCGTACACAAGCTACGAGATGTATAGGCGGATCATTGACATGAGGAACTGTCTTCTTCCTGCCCCAGACGAGGGATCGAGCCACACAACAGTGGCGAGAGCGTCACAAGAAGTAGATGACTAGACGGTCGTTTCTCCTACTTTAGAATGCATGCAATTGTTTATTGAGGTGTGTGCGAATGATCTGTATAGTCACTTATGTAATTAGATGTTTACTTCAGTTATATGTACATGTTATTCTTCTGTAGACGGTGCAAATCACACGGCTTATTAGCAGCAATGTCTGTGTTATTATTGGTCTTCACACACATTTCTGATTACGGACCTGTTAGCCGCGTATCACACACATCTTGTTCAGTTAAATCATTTCCATTGTGTTTCCTAATCACACACAGTTCATCCGAGTGAACTGTATATTGTATATCGCACACGCCTTCATCTGGCTGCCCATTTCTTTTGTTCCGCATCATCGCAAACACTTCATTGAACTGAACCGTATGCCCTACATCACACACACAATTAAAATCAGAATTGTGTTTGATGCATCCATCATCGCAAACATTTTGCACCCTTTTGACGGTTTTTTACACCACCGTTTGCGATTATGGGGTCGCACACAATTTCGTCGAAGGGTCTCTGATCGTAGTGTCGTGTTTGGACCATCCTACAGTAGTGCACCCTTCCACCATTGCTAGCCTATCTAGTGTCGTGCAACTTTCGCCGGTACCATACACCCACCATATACCATAATCAAAACAGCCACCATACCTACCTATTATGGCATTTCCATAGCCATTCCGATATATATTGCCATGCAACTTTCCACCGTTCCGTTTATTATGACACGCTTCATCACTGTCATATTGCTTTGCACGATCATGTAGTTGACATCGTATTTGTGGCAAAGCCACCATTCATAATTCTTTATACATGTCACTCTTGATTCATTGCACATCCCGGTACACCGCCAGAGGCATTCATATAGAGTCATATTTTGTTCTAAGTATTGAGTTGTAATTCTTGAGTTGTAAGTAAATAAACGAGTGATGATCTTCATTATTAGAGCATTGTCCCATGTGAGGAAATAAAAAAAGAGAGAAAAGGCCAAAAAATAGAATAAAATGAGAGAAAAAGAGAGAAGGGGCAATGCCACTATCCTTTTACCACACTTGTGCTTCAAAGTAGCACCATGATCTTCATGATAGAGAGTCTCCTATGTTAACACTTTCATATACTAGTGGGAATTTTCCATTATAGAACTTGGCTTGTATATTCCAACGACGGGCTTCCTCAAATTGCCCTAGGTCTTCATGAGCAAGCATGTTAGATGCACACCCACTTAGTTTCTTTTTGAGCTTTCATAAACTTATAGCTCTAGTGCATCTGTTGCATTGCAATACCTACTCACTCATATTGATATCTATTGATGGGCATCTCCCTAGCCCGTTGATACGCCTAGTTGATGTGAGACTATCTCCCTCCTTTTGTCTTCTCCACAACCACCATATTCTATTCCACCTATAGTGTTATGTCCATGGCTCACGCTCATGTATTGCGTGAAAGTTGAAAAGGTTTGAGAACATCAAAAGTATAAAACAATTGCTTGGCTTGTCATCGGGGTTGTGCATGATTTGAGTATTTTGTGTGATGAAGATGGAGCATAGCCAGACTATATGATTTTGTAGGGATAAGTTTTATTTTGCCATGTTATTTTGAGAAGACATAATTTCCTTGTTAGTATGCTTGAAGTATTACTGTTTTTATGTCAATATTAAACTTTTGTTTTGAATCTTATGGATCTGAACATTCATGCCACAGTAGAGAGGATTACATTGATAAATATGTTAGGTAGCATTCCACATCAAAAATTCAGTTTTTATCATTTACCTACTTGAGGACGAGCGGGAATTAAGCTTGGGGATGCTTGATACGTCTCCAACATATCTATAATTTTTTATTGTACCATGCTGAGGGAGTCCTAGATTAGGGGGTCCCCGGGCGTCCGGACTATGTAATGTGGGCCGGACTGGTGGGCCATGAAGGTACAAGACGGAGGGTCTTCCCCCGTGTCCAGATGAGACTCTCCTTTGCATGGAAGGCAAGCTTGGCGTTCGGATATGAAGATTTCTCTCTCTGTAAACTGACTCTGTACAACCCTAGCCCCCTCCGGTGTCTATATAAACCAGAGGGTTTAGTCCGTAGAGGCAATCATAATCATACAGGCTAGACATCTAGGGTTTAGCCATTACGATCTCGAGGTAGATCAACTCCTGTAACCCCTATACTCATCAAAGTCAATCAAGCAAGAAGTAGGGTATTACCTCCATCAAGAGGGCCCGAACCTGGGTAAACGTCGTGTCCCCTGCCTCTTGATACCCTCGATCCTTAGACGCACAGTTCGGGACCCCCTACCCGAGATCTATCGGTTTTGACACTGACATTGGTGCTTTCATTGAGAGTTCCTCTGTGTTGTCGATAGAAGGATCGATGGCTCGTGTCATCATCAACGACAAAATCACCTCTAGAAAAGCCCTAGTTCCTGGGCAGATCCTCCAGATCAGCAATTTCACCATAGGCGCCCGACCGGCCATAAAGCCTGAGGCGGTCCCCTGGATGGCCAAAAATCATCTCCGCATCAACCCCGAAAGCGTCGATAAGATGGATCCGATAGATGTTTCATATTTAAACGAACTGCTAGATCGCCTCGCCGCCCTGGGGGTCTCAACATATTATGATCTGATTGGGCTTAAACCCGACCAGAGAGAAATCATATCCTCACCGGTCACCCACTTGGTGACCGTCGTGGAAGAGCAAGGTGAGGACACTGCTCCTCCTACGATAAAAACAAACTATGTTCAGATCTCCGAGCTCCGCGAGCCGGACACCCATCTTCGAGAAACTATCCGTCCTCCGAACATAGAACCAGGCTTTGACCCTAAAAACTCTCAGGACACTCCGGATCCTGGGCTATTAAACTCAGAAATTCTTCAAAACCCAGATTCCTTAGTGGGCCACGGGTCAGATTTAATCCCACCCGCCCACCACAAGCAATACTCCCCAAGCAATTCCGGTCCCTCGGACATATGTGATTTAATGTATATACGCCAGCAACCTCAGGAAACAGTCCATCACTTTTGGGCTAGATTCCTACTTTTTAAAAACAAGATTAAAGATTGTTGCGTCGACAATGCGATCTCAGTATTTCACAACAACTGTACGGATGAGGGAATCCTTAATGACCTCAATCGCCGTCGCATACTGCACTTTGCAGATTTGGCACACATAGTGCAGAAGTACTGCGCAATGGAAAGCGCTTGGAAAACTCAGACAACCCGCTGGGAACCGCAGGCCTTTAAGCCATCTCCAGGACGGGCAAAAAGAATGCACCCTCGCGGGGCACCTGACCATCATCCCGTGGACAAGAAAATTAATCCCTTTACGGGACATAGAACTGTCTTTGAGGAATGGCTCGACAGGCCCTGTCAAATACACATGACGCCGAATACTGAACCAACACAAAGCCTACTGGCATGTTGGTTACTCCGGCAAGTGGCCAAGAGCGGTGAAGGTATCCTCACCAACACTACCCCAGAGAAGTACTCTTCGGAGGACGACGATCTCAATGTACTCACGGTCTCTGAGACCTTCTCATCAAATAATCGGCACAAAAGGGCACTTCGCGACCTCGCCAAAGTCTACCAAATGGCTGCAATAAACCCTTGGAATGATATGGCGATTACTTTCAATGCCGAGGACGAACCAAGGTCCCACTCAGTCCGGGCACTAGCCGCTTTGGTCATAAACCCAATCATGGATGGCTTTTGGCTCACTAAAGTGTTAATGGATGGTGGCAGCGGACTAAACCTCATCTACGAGGACTCGCTCAATAAAATGCAAATGGACAGGAGTTGCATTGAGCAGAGTAATACAACCTTTCAAGGCATTATACCCAGTCAAGAAGCAGGATGCTCGAGGAAAATCAAACTCGATGTGGTATTCGGCACGCCAGAAAACTATAGGTCCGAAGAGTTACTCTTCCATGTGGCACCTTTCAACAGCGGGTACCACGCCCTGCTGGGGCGAGACACACTCACACGCTTTCAAGATATACCCCATTACAGGTATATGAAGCTCAAAATGCCCGGGCCCAACGGAGTTATCACTATTACCAGTGATCCGGACATAGCACTTCGCGCTGAAAACAAAACCGCTTCACTAGCCCTCGAGGCACTGTCGGAGGGCCTCGCGGCCGAAGAATTAACCACCTTACATTCCAAAGTGGATAGGGACGACGTAATACTCGATAAGAGACCTAAGTCAACTTCCTTCAAACCAGCAGATGAAATAGTCAAATTTCAAGTTCACCCGACGGACCCCAAGAAGACAGCTTCCATTGGGGCACAGCTAGATCCGACGGTCGATGCCGCATTACGTGCGTTCCTGCGCGAGAATTGGGACATCTTCGCCTGGCACCCTTCTGATATGCCAGGAATCCCACGCGAACTAGCCGAACATAGTCTCAATATACTGAAGGGATACAAGCCAGTCAAGCAAACGCTACGGTGATTTTCCGAACCCAAATGACAGGCTATTGGGGAGGAGCTAGCCAAGTTACTCGAAGCCGGGTTTATCAAAGAAATATAACATACGGACTGGCTAGCAAACTTGGTCATGGTACCGAAGAAGGATACATCCTGGCGCATGTGTGTCAATTTCAAAGACCTTAATAAGGCCTGCCCTAAGGACCCCTTCCCACTACCTCGCATCGACCAGATTATTGATGCAACCACGGGACACGATTCACTGTGTTTCCTTGACGCATACTCCAGATACCATCAAATTAAGATGAAGGAATCCGACCAGGACGCAACGGCATTCATCACCCTGTATGGGCCTTTCTGCTTCAACACTATGCCTTCCGGGCTCAAGAACACCGGTGCCACTTACCAACGCATGATTCAAACGTGCCTGGAAAAGCAAATCGGCAAGACTGTGGAGGCATATGTAGATGACATAGTCATCAAAACCAAGCACGTCGAATCATTGGTGGATGACTTACGCCATACATTCGACAACCTCCGAATATATGATATACGGCTCAATTCGGAAAAGTGCGTTTTCGGCGTTCCCGCCAGCAAACTGCTCGGGTTCATTGTATCCAATAGAGGAATTGAAGCAAACCCAGCCAAAATCCAGGCCGTATCACAATTGGCAAGACCAACTGACCTCAAACAGGTCCAAAAACTAGCTGGGTGCATAGCAGCTTTGAGCCGTTTTATCTCCAGATTAGGAGAAAAGGCATTGCCATTGTATTACCTGCTCCGACGCACTAACCACTTCGCGTGGACGGACGCTGCAATGGTGGGACTGGGGGAAATAAAAACTTTGCTAGCTAGCAACCCAACACTGGCCACACCAAACATGGGCGAACTGATGTTGCTTTACATATCTGCAACCCACTAGGTGGTGAGTGCGGTGCTCGTCGTCGAACAAGAAGAAGAGGGGCATAAATTCCCACTCCAAAAACCAGTATACTACGTATCGACAGTCCTTACACCATGCAAATCCCGATACCCACATTATCATAAGATAGCATATGCGGTCTTTATGGCATCCCACAAATTGTGGCACTACTTTCAAGAGTGCTCGATCACAGTGGCTTTAGAAGTACCACTCAATGATATTATAAACAACTGAGACGCCACCGGCCGGATTGCCAAATGGGCCATCGAGCTCTTACCATTTGAAATAACATACAAACCACGCCGAGCCATTAAATCTCAGGTATTGGCTGACTTCGTCGCCGAATGGACAGAGGCCGAACTCCCTAAAGAGTATGACACATATTCCAACTGGGTGATGCACTTTGATGGCTCTAAAATGTTAGCCGGACTTGGCGCTGGTGTCGTCTTGACATCCCCCATAGGAGACACAGTCCGTTATGTGCTCCAAATACTGTACACAGACTCTAACAATGCAGCCGAATACGAGGCCCTATTGCATGGTCTCTGGATGGTTGTCTCCATGGGCATACCATGCCTTGAGGTGCGCAGGGATCCAAACCTCGCCATATCCCAAATAAACGGAGAATTTGATGCAAAAGATCCAAAGATGGCGGCTTACCGCAACGCCATACTCAAAATATCAGCTCGGTTTGAGGGCCTTGAGTTTTAGCATGTGGCTCGATAGAGTAATCAAGCCGCGGACATCCTTGCTCGCATGGACGCTAAACGCGACCCCGTCCCACCTAACACCTTTGTGGAAAGGCTCTTCAAGCCATCCGTGGTGTGGTAGGACGAGATGTTGGGGAACGTAGCAAAATTTTAAAATTTTCTACGCATCACCAAGATCAATCTATGGAGTCATCTAGCAACGAGGGAGAGGGGAGTGCATCTACATACCCTTGTAGATCGCGCGCGGAAGCGTTCAAGAGAACGGGGTTGATGGAGTCGTACTCGTCGTGATCCAAATCACCGATGACCTAGCGTCGAACGGACGGCACCTCCGCGTTCAACACACGTACGGTTGGGAAGACGTCTCCTCCAACTTGATCCTGCAAGGGGGAAGGAGAGGTTGATGGAGATCCAGCAGCACGACGGCGTGGTGGTGGAAGCAACGGTGATCTCAGCAGGGCTTCGCCAAGCTCAGGGAGAAGGAGGAGTGTCACGGGAGGGAGAGGGAGGCGCCAGGGGCTAGGGTGCGGCTGCCCTCCCTCCCCCACTATATATAGGACCCCTAGGGGGGGCGTCGGCCAAGGGGAGTGGAGTGCCCCCCAAGCCAAGTGGGGCGCCCCCACCCCTAGGGTTTCCAACCCTAGGCGCAGGGGAGGCCCATGGGGGGGGGGGGCGCACCAGCCCATCTAGGGCTGGTTCCCCTCCCACTTCAGCCCATGGGGCCCTCCAGGATAGGTGGCCCCACCTGGTGGACCCCCGGGATCCTTCCGGTGGTCCCGGTACAATACCGATTACGCCGAAAACCTTCCCGATGGCTGAAACTTGACTTCCTATATATAAATCTTCACCTCCGAACCATTGCGGAACTCCTCGTGAAGTCGGGGATCTCATCCAGGACTCCGAACAACTTTCGGGTTACCGTATACTAATATCTCAACAACCCTAGCGTCACCGAACCTTAAGTGTGTAGACCCTACGGGTTCGGGAGACATGCAGACATGACCGAGACGACTCTCCGGTCAATAACCAACAGCGGGATCTAGATACCCATGTTGGCTCCCACATGCTCCTCGATGATCTCATCGGATGAACCACGATGTCGAGGATTCAATCAATCCCGTATACAATTCCCTTTGTCAATCGGTACGTTACATGCCCGAGAATCGATCGTCGGTATCCCAATACCTCGTTCAATCTCGTTACCGGCAAGTCACTTTACTCATACCGTAATGCATGATCCTGTGATCAACCACTTGGTCACGTTGAGCTCATTATGATGATGCATTACCGAGTGGGCCCAGAGATACCTCTCCGTCATACGGAGTGACAAATCCCAGTCTCGATTTGTGCCAACCCAACAGACACTTTCGGAGATACCTGTAGTGTACCTTTATAGTCACCCAGTTATGTTGTGACGTTTGGCGCACCCAAAGCACTCCTACGGTATCCGGGAGTTGCACAATCTCATGGTCTAAGGAAATGATACTTGACATTCGAAAAAGCTATAGCAAACGAACTACACGATCTTTGAGCTATGCTTAGGATTGGGTCTTGTCCATCACATCATTCTCCAAATGATGTGATCCCGTTATCAATGACATCTAATGTCCATAGTCAGGAAACCATGGCTATCTTTTGATCAACGAGCTAGTCAACTAGAGGCTCACTAGGGACGTGTTGTGGTCTATGTATTCACACATGTATTATGATTTCCGGATAACACAATTATAGCATGAACAATAGACAATTATCATGAACAAAGAAATATAATAATAACCATTTTATTATTGCCTCTAGGGCATATTTCCAACAGTCTCCTACTTGCACTAGAGTCAATAGTCTAGTTACATTGTGATGAATCAAACACCCATGCAGTTCTGGTGTTGATCATGTTTTGCTCTAGGGAGAGGTTTAGTCAACGGATCTGCCACATTCAGGTCCGTATGTACTTTACAAATATCTACGTCTCCATTTTCAACACTTTCACGAATGGAGTTGAAGCGACGCTTGATATGCCTGGTCTTCCTGTGAAACCTGGGCTCCTTGGCAAGGGCAATAGCTCTAGTGTTGTCACATAAGAGAGTCATCGGGCCCGACGCATTGGGTATGACTCCTAGGTTAGTAATGAAATCCTTCACCCAGATTGCCTCTTGTGCTGCCTCCGAGGCTGCCATGTACTCCGCTTCACATGTAGATCCCGCCACAACGCTTTGCTTGCAACTGCACCAGCTTACTACCCCACCATTCAGAATATACACGTATCCGGTTTGTGAGTTAGAGTCATGCAGATCTGTGTCGAAGCTAGCATCGATGTAACCCTTTATGACGAGCTCTTCGTCACCTCCATAAACGAGAAACATATCCTTAGTCCTCTTCAGGTACTTCAGGATATTCTTGACTGCTGTCCAGTGTTCCATGCCGGGATTACTTTGGTACCTTCCTACCAAACTTACGGCAAGGTTTACATCAGGTCTGGTACACAGCATAGCATACATGATAGACCCTATGGCCGAGGCATAGGGGACGACACTCATCTTTTCTCTATCTTCTGCCATGGTCGGACATTGAGCCGTGCTCAATCTCGTACCTTGCAATACAGGCAAGAACCCCTTCTTTGACTGATCCATTTTGAACTTCTTCAATATCTTGTCAAGGTATGTACTCTGTGAAAGACCAATGAGGCGTCTCGATCTATCTCCATAGATCTTGATGCCTAATATATAAGCAGCTTCTCCAAGATCCTTCATTGAAAAACACTTGTTCAAGTAGGCCTTTATGCTTTCCAAGAATTCTATATCATTTCCCATCAACAGTATGTCATCCACATACAATATGAGAAATGCTACAAAGCTCCCACTCACTTTCTTGTAAATGCAAGCTTCTCCATAAGTCTGCGTAAACCCAAACGCTTTGATCATCTCATCAAAACGAATGTTCCAACTCCGAGATGCTTGCGCCAGCCCATAAATCGAGCGTTGGAGCTTGCACACCTTGTCAGCATTCTTAGGATCGACAAAACCTTCCGGCTGCATCATATACAATTCTTCCTAAAGGAAACCATTAAGGAATGCCGTTTTGACGTCCATTTGCCATATCTCATGATCATAGAATGCGGCAATTGCTAACATGATTCGGACGGACTTCAGCTTCGCTACGGGTGAGAAAGTCTCATCGTAGTCAACCCCTTGAACTTGTCGATAACCCTTAGCGACAAGCCGAGCTTTATAGATGGTTACATTACCATCCGCGTCTGTCTTCTTCTTAAAGATCCATTTATTTTCTTTGGCTCGCCGATCATCGGGCAAGTCAGTCAAAGTCCATACTTCGTTTTCATACATGGATCCTATCTCGGATTTCATGGCTTCCAGCCATTTGTGAGAATCTGGGCCCGCCATCGCTTCTTCATAGTTCAAAGGTTCACCGTTGTCTAACAACATGATTTGCAAGACAGGGTTGCCGTACCACTCTGGTGCGGAACGTGTCCTTGTGGACCTACGAAGTTCAGTAGCAACTTGATCTGAAGTTTCATGATCATCATCATTAACTTCCTCTCTAGTCGGTGCAGGCACCTCAGGAACAATTTCCTGAGCTGCGCCACTCCCCGGTTCAAGAGGTAATACTTCATCAAGTTCTACTTTCCTCCCACTTATTTCTTTCGAGAGAAACTCTTTCTCTAGAAAGGATCCATTCTTGGCAACAAAGATCTTGCCTTCGGATCTGAGGTAGAAGGTATACCCAATAGTTTCTTTAGGGTATCCTATGAAGATGCATTTTTCCGATTTGGGTTCGAGCTTTTCAGGTTGAAGTTTCTTGACATAAGCATCGCATCCCCAAACTTTTAGAAACGACAGCTTAGGTTTCTTCCCAAACCATAATTCATACGGTGTCGTCTCAATGGATTTCGACGGAGCCCTATTTAAAGTGAATGCGGCAGTCTCTAAAGCATAGCCCCAAAATGACAGCGGTAAATCGGTAAGAGACATCATAGATCGCACCATATCCAATAGAGTGTGATTACGACGTTCAGACACACCATTATGCTGAGGTGTTCCAGGTGGCGTGAGTTGTGAAACTATTCCACATTTCCTTAAGTGTGTGCCAAATTCGTGACTCAAGTATTCTCCCCCACGATCTGATCGCAAGAACTTGATTTTCTTGTCACGTTGATTCTCAACCTCACTCTGAAATTCCTTGAACTTTTCAAAGGTCTCAGACTTGTGTTTCATTAAATAGACATATCCATATCTACTCAAGTCATCAGTGAGGGTGAGAACATAATGATAGCCACCGCGAGCCTCAACACTCATTGGACCGCACACATCAGTATGTATGATTTCCAATAAGTTGGTTGCTCGCTCCATTGTTCCTGAGAATGGAGTCTTGGTCATTTTACCCATGAGGCATGGTTCACACGTGTCAAATGATTCGTAATCAAGAGACTCCAAAAGTCCATCTGCATGGAGCTTCTTCATGCGTTTGACACCTATGTGACCAAGGCGGCAGTGCCACAAGTATGTGGGACTATCATTATCAACCTTACATCTTTTGGTATTCACACTATGAATATGTTTAACATTACGCTCGAGATTCATTAAGAATAAACCATTCACTAGCGGAGCATGACCATAAAACATATCTCTCATATAAATAGAACAACCATTATTCTCGGATTTAAATGAGTAGCCATCTCAAATTAAACGAGATCCTGATACAATGTTCATGCTCAAAGCTGGCACTAAATAACAATTATTGAGGTTTAAAACTAATCCCGTAGGTAAATGTAGAGGCAGCGTGCCGACGGCGATCACATCGACCTTGGAACCATTCCCGACGTGCATCGTCACCTCGTCCTTCGCCAGTCTCCGCTTATTCCGCAGCTCCTGCTTTGAGTTACAAATGTGAGCAACCGCACCGGTATCAAATACCCAGGAGCTACTACGAGTACTGGTAAGGTACACATCAATTACATGTATATCACATATACCTTTAGTGTTGCCGGCCTTCTTGTCCGCTAAGTATTTGGGGCAGTTCCGCTTCCAGTGACCACTTCCCTTGCAATAAAAACACTCAGTCTCAGGCTTGGGTCCATTCTTTGACTTCTTCCCGGCAGCTTGCTTACCGGGCGCGGCAACTCCCTTGCCGTCCTTCTTGAAGTTCTTTTTACCCTTGCCTTTCTTGAACTTAGTGGTTTTATTCACCATCAACACTTGATGTTCCTTTTTGATTTCCACCTCCGCTGATTTCAGCATTGAATATACCTCAGGAATGGTCTTTTCCATCCCCTGCATATTGAAGTTCATCACAAAGCTCTTGTAGCTCGGAGGAAGCGACTGAAGGATTCTGTCAATGACCGTGTCATCCGGGAGATTAACTCCTAGCTGAGTCAAGCGGTTATGTAACCCAGACATTTTGAGTATGTGCTCATTGACAGAACTATTTTCCTCCATCTTACAACTGAAGAACTTGTCAGAGACTTCATATCTCTCGACCCGGGCATGAGCTTGGAAAACCATTTTCAGCTCTTCGAACATCTCATATGCTCCGTGTCTCTCAAAACGCTTTTGGAGCCCCGGTTCTAAGCTGTAAAGCATGCCGCACTGAACGAGGGAGTAATCATCAGCACGTGACTGCCAAGCGTTCATAACGTCTTGGTTCTCTGGGACGGGTGCGTCACCTAGCGGTGCTTCTAGGACATAATCTTTCTTGGCAGCTATGAGGATGATCCTCAGGTTCCGGACCCAGTCCGTATAGTTGCTGCCATCATCTTTCAGCTTCGTTTTCTCTAGGAACGCGTTGAAGTTGAGGACAACATGGGCCATTTGATCTACAAGACATATTGTAAAGATTTTAGACTAAGTTCATGATAATTAAGTTCATCTAATCAAATTATTCAATGAACTCCCACTCAGATAGACATCCCTCTAGTCATCTAAGTGAAACATGATCCGATTCAACTAGGCCGTGTCCGATCATCTCGTGAGACGGACTAGTCAACATCGGTGAACATCTTCATGTTGATCGTATCTTCTATACGACTCATGCTCGACCTTTCGGTCTTCCGTGTTCCGAGGTCATGTCTGTACATGCTAGGCTCGTCAAGTCAATCTAAGTGTATTGCGTGTGTAAATCTGGCTTACACCCGTTTTATTCGAACGTTAGAATCTATCACACCCGATCATCACGTGGTACTTCGAAACAACGAACCTTCGCAACGGTGCACAGTTAGGGGGGGCACTTGAAATTATTACGAGGGATCATCTTATTTAAGCTACCGTCGTTCTAAGCAAATAAGATGTAAAACATGATAAACATCACATGCAATCAAATAGTGACATGATATGGCCAATATCATTTGCTCCTTTTGATCTCCATCTTCGGGGCTTCATGATCATCGTTGTCACCGGCATGACACCATGATCTCCATCATCATGATCTCCATCATCGTGTCTTCTTGAAGTTGTCTCGTCATCTATTACTTCTACTACTATGGCTCGCTTTAGCAATAAAGTAAAGTAATTACATGACGTTTATGTTGACACGCAGGTCATAAATAAATTAAGACAACTCCTATGGCTCCTGCCGGTTGTCATACTCATCGACATGCAAGTCGTGATTCCTATTACAAGAACATGATCAATCTCATACATCACATATACCATTCATCACATCCTTTTGGCCATATCACATCACACGGCACATGCTGCAAAAACAAGTTAGACGTCCTCTAATTGTTGTTGCAAGTTTTTTACATGGCTGCTATAGGTTTCTAGCAAGAACGTTTCTTACCTACGCCAAAACCACAACGTGATATGCCAATTTCTATTTACCCTTCATAAGGACCCTTTTCATCGAATCCGATCCGACTAAAGTGGGAGAGACAGACACCCGCCAGCCACCTTATGCAACTAGTGCATGTCAATTGGTGGAACCAGTCTCACGTAAGCGTACGTGTAAGGTCGGTCCGGGCCGCTTCATCCCACGATGCCGCCGAATCAAGATAAGACTAGTAACGGCAAGCAAATTGACAATATCCATGCCCACAACTGCTTTGTGTTCTACTCGTGCATAGAAACTACGCATAGACCTAGCTCATGATGCCACTGTTGGGGAACGTAGCAGAATTTTAAAATTTTCTATGCATCACCAAGATCAATCAATGTAGTCATCTAGCAACGAGGGAGAGGGGAGTGCATCTACATACCCTTGTAGATCGCGCGCGGAAGCGTTCAAGAGAACGGGGTTGATGGAGTCGTACTCGTCGTGATCCAAATCATCGATGACCTAGCGCCGAACGGACGGCACCTCTTTGTTCAACACACGTACAGTTGGGAAGACGTCTCCTCCAACTTGATCCAGCAAGGGGGAAGGAGAGGTTGATGGAGATACAGCAGCACGATGGCGTGGTGGTGGAAGCAACGGTGATCACGGCAGGGCTTCGCCAAGCTCAGGGAGAAGGATGAGTGTCACGGGAGGGAGTGGGAGGCGCCAGGGGATAGGGTGTGGCTGCCCTCCCTCCCCCCACTATATATAGGACCCCTAGGGGGGCGCCGGCCCTAGGAGATGCAATCTCCAAGGGGGGGCGGCGGCCAAGGGGGGTGGAGTGCCCCCCAAGCCAAGTGGGGCGCCCCCACCCCTAGGGTTTCCAACCCTAGGCGCAGGGGAGGCCCATGGGGGGAGCACCAGCCCATCTAGGGCTGGTTCCCCTACCACTTCAGCCCATGGGGCCTTGCAGGTTAGGTGGCCCCAACCGGTGGACCCCCGGGACCCTTCCGGTGGTCCCGGTACAATACCGATTACCCCGAAAACCTTCCCGATGGCCGAAACTTGACTTCCTATATATAAATCTTCACCTCCGGACCATTCCGGAACTCCTCGTGACGTCTGGGATCTCATCCGGGACTCCGAACAACTTTCGGGTTACCGTATACTAATATCTCAACAACCCTAGCGTCACCGAACCTTAAGTGTGTAGACCCTACGGGTTCGGGAGACATGCAGACATGACCGAGACGACTCTCCGGTCAATAACCAACAGCGGGATCTGTATACCCATGTTGGCTCCCACATGCTCCTCGATGATCTCATCGGATGAACCACGATGTCGAGGATTCAATCAATCCCGTATACAATTCCCTTTGTCAATCGGTACGTTACATGCCCGAGACTCGGTCATCGGTATCCCAATACCTCGTTCAATCTCGTTACCGGCAAGTCACTTTACTCATACCGTAATGCATGATCCTGTGATCAACCACTTGGTCACGTTGAGCTCATTATGATGATGCATTACCGAGTGGGCCCAGAGATACCTCTCCGTCATACGGAGTGACAAATCCCAGTCTCGATTCGTGCCAACCCAACAGACACTTTCGGAGATACCTGTAGTGTACCTTTATAGTCACCCAGTTATGTTGTGACGTTTGGCGCACCCAAAGCACTCCTACGGTATCCGGGAGTTGCACAATCTCATGGTCTAAGGAAATGATACTTGACATTCGGAAAAGCTATAGCAAACGAACTACACGATCTTTGAGCTATGCTTAGGATTGGGTCTTGTCCATCACATCATTCTCCTAATGATGTGATCCCGTTATCAATGACATCCAATGTCCATAGTCAGAAAACCATGACTATATTTTGATCAACGAGCTAGTCAACTAGAGGCTCACTAGGGACGTGTTGTGGTCTATGTATTCACACATGTATTACGATTTCTGGATAACTCAATTATAGCATGAACAATAGACAATTATCATGAACAAAGAAATATGATAATAACCATTTTATTATTGCCTCTAGGGCATATTTCCAACACGAGAGTGGCAACACTGGTCCGGAGCCGATCATACCCTAGATTCCGAACACTGTTCTGATATCGTCGGGGGCTCGGGCACCGAAATAACACCATCAGCCCACGAAATCATGGCTCTAATTGCCCCGTGGACCGAGCCTTTCCTTGCCTACCTTACTAGGAATGAGCTCCCCGAGGATCAGACTGAGTCCCGTCGCATCGCTCGACGCTCGAAGGCCTACAAAGTTCATGAAGGAGAACTATACAAGAAAAGTACCACCGGAGTCCTTCAAAGATGTATCTCTGAAGAAGAAGGACGACAACTCTTGGCTGAAATACACGCTGGTCTTCGTGGCCATCACACCGCAGCTCGGGCCCTGGTAAGTAAGGCCTTCCGTACGGGTTTCTTTTGGCCCATGGCCCGGGCAGATGCACAAGACCTCGTACAACGTTGCGTTGGATGCCAGCTTTTCGCTAATCAAAGCCATATGCTGCCCACTGCCCTACGAACAATCCCCATCACTTGGCCCTTTGCGGTCTGGGGACTCGACATGGTCGGACCCCTTAAAGGGGGAAGCCATAAGAGGAAATTCTTATTGGTTCTGGTCGACAAGTTCACTAAGTGGTAGAAGCCAAACCAGTTAAAACGGCTGAAGCTGGACCGGTGATAGACTTTATATCCGGTGTAGTACACCGTTATGGTGTCGCCATAGTATTATTACAGACAACGACTCTAACTTTACAACCGATGAGGTGAAAACTTGGTGCACCAATTTGGGCATCAAGCTCGATTACGCCTCCGTATATCACGCTCAGACAAATGGTCAGGTCGAACGGGCTAACGGTATGATAATGAGCGGCATCAAACCCAGACTAGTGCGATCTCTGCAAGAATCAAACAAGCACTGGGTTGAGGAACTCGACTCCGTGCTCTGGGGGCTGCGGACCACGCCCAATCGCACGACCAAATATACACCTTTCTTCATGTTGTACGGCGCGGAGGCGGTCTTGCATTGCGACATTATTCACGACTCACCTCGGGTGCGCATGTACGAAGAGAGAGAAGTCGAGCTCGATCGGCAGGATGACTTGGACGTCCTGGAGGAGGAGCGCGATGTCGCGAAGGCCCGTTCCGCATTCTACCAACAACAGGCTCGACGATATAAAAGCAGAGATGTACGAGCAAAGACTTACAATGTCGGTGAACTCGTTCTACGCCTACCAAAGAAGAAAAAGGACAAGCTCAAGCCCAAATGGGAGGGTCCCTTCATTATAGATGAAGTTCTCACTGGAGGAGCCTATCGCCTTCGCAATGCTTTGGATAATCGCTTGGAGCGCAACCCATGGAACGTTGCAAGGCTCCGAAGATTCTACACCTAAGTCCACACATATACCTTTTTCCGTATTCCTTCTTTTCTCCATTTCACTGTTTTCTTTTTCGGTGTTTTTATACGACTTCTAGCTCGTGTTCGGATAAACCGCGCACCTGAGGGGTATACATCCTTAAATGTATATACCCCACAATACCTGGGAGCTTCTTTTCACAAGAAGCTTATTTTTTTTTCGAGCATCAAGATCACCGTATATATGGGTCGTCTACTCATATATGTCTTTTATTCACCATTATATGCACCTTTATGACTTAAGTTTTTGCCAAGTTGGGTTGCCTGGCTCCTGTGCTTATGCCCTACGTTCCCGCTTGTTCGGCTAGGGCATAAAGGGAGCACCCATGCGATTGTTATAGCTAGGTTATCCGGACGTGTACCTCAGAGGGTGAAGCTAAAAGCTAGCGTTCTTAAGGGAATAATTGGTCGGCGAGCAAAAGATGAACTGCCCTTGTTGCAATACAAAGCCGCCAGACTATAACGTCTACTGTGATTTTTAGCATCACAGCTTCGGTATGCAAAAAAACCCGCATGCTAGCCCAGGGAAAGGAACCCTTAATGGAACTATTCTCTCTGGAAGATGTTTCTTACAATCAAATGTAATATAAGATAACTCCCCAAATACAACTTGTCTGTTCAAGCAACTATGACCGGAATGCCTGGTTTCCGAACATACTTTGGTGTTTACCTACGGTATAGTATTCGGAAACACTCCAAAAATAGGGTTTCCGGAGGTAGAAGCAGAAAGTCTGCCATGACAATCATTTTACAAATTCGGCTGGAGACAAGTTTGTCAATAAAAGTACATTGCTACTTGGACTCAAAAACTTCTTCCTCTAGACCCTCTAACAGGTTGTCTAGTTTACAATCCTGTTGTGAAAACTTGGTGGCCATCTTCATTTGGTCGTACACCAGGCTGACCGGAATTTCCTGTCCATCGGATCCTCGAGGTCCGACCCGCGCCATATGATTTGGATCAAGTCCGGTGTACCGTGTTTTCACCATGGCCTAGATTTTCCGAGCACCTTCTCGGTAGGCTGATATCTTCCATAGCACAAAACGGCGCTGAGCTCCCTTGAATAAATTAACGAGTTCCTCCATACTTCCTAGAGGAGAATTGGCTGGCCATAAAGCCTTAGCGATGTTTCTCATTGCCTTATGAGCTCGCTCATGCACCTCAGACAGCTCTTGTAGCAGGTCGCCTTGAAATCCGGACACCTCTTCTTTGGGCCACCCAGTCGGCACACCTACTGAAATAAACTTGTTAGGATTCGCATTAGCGAGCTGCACAGAAATAAGTTAAAAAGCATACTGAATATGCCGCCTCTCAGCTTTCGGTTCTCCTTCAAGGCGTCCGCCAGTTCGGCTCGCACGTCTTTCAGCTCTTAGCCTAGCTGGGTGTTGGCGTCCTGCAGCTTGTTCTTCTCATCCCTGGTCCCTGTCAGTACACGCCGACTAGCGGCCTCTTGCCTTTCGGCAAGTTGTTTAGCCACCTGCGCGGCCTTTAGTTTCTCTTCCAGCTAATCCGACGATCTTGCCATTGTAAATGCAACAGTGTTTATTTGAATAAATATTACTGGCATATGAATATATTTTCCGGACAGAAGGGGACATTACTAGTCGGTGCCTCCTTAGACTTCTCCAGTTCGGCGCTAACAGTAGTTAGCTGGGTCCGACAATTTTCCAGCTCCTGAGACAACATGTTGTTCTTCTCTGTGAGTACCTAATTACACAATGATCCTTAAAATCAGTTGCTTCAATTGTTTCAAGTCTCAGGGCTACTTGTATATGATTATTAAATCTTCTCAGTACGATCTTACCCCCATATCCTTTGAAAGCTGGTAAGTGGCTCCAGCAAGCCCATCCCGAGCAGCTCGGATGTATGCATCCATCAAGCTAAAGGCATTGAATGCCTCTTCAGTAAAGTTGGGGTTGTGCATAGCGGCCCTCCGGCGCCGATGGTTCATTGCACTCTCCTCTTCGGAGTTGGTGATGGATACATTATCCGAATCTTTAGAGATAGGACAATCCGGCATTGCACCCATATCAACTCTAGCCCTGGAGGCAGGGTCGGATTGGTGGACGCATGTCCTGCGAGATCCCCGGATACACTCCTGAAAATGCTCTTCCTGAAATATGGCGCAACAAGGAACGTTACAATTCAGTATGATTGCCATGGGGCATATTAAAAACCATACCTCTTCAATGAAGGCTTGGCAGTATCGTCGTCCGCCTTCCTTTTCGAAGACCTGCCTCGTGCAGGCGTCGCCTTCTTGAGGGACGCTTATGATGCGGTGTGGCGAGACAAGCGCGGCCCCTTTGAAAGCATGATACAATGCGGCAAATGAGGCGCAATAAGAAAACTCTTTTGGAGGAGATGTCTCCTGGGTACTTACGTGGGAAGAGGGGAGAAGGCTGATACGTCTCCAACGTATCTATAATTTTTGATTGCTCCATGCTATATTATCTACTGTTTTGGACATTATTGGGCTTTATTATCCACTTTTATATTATTTTTGGGACTAACCTATTAACCGGAGGCCCAGCCCAAAATTGCTGTTTTTTACCTGTTTTAGGGTTTCGAAGAAAAGGAATATCAAACGGAGTCCAAACGGAATGAAACCTTCGGGAACGTGATTTTCTCAACGAACAAGACCCGGGAGACTTGGACCCTACGTCAAGAAAGAAAAGAGGACGTCACGAGGTAGGGGGCGCGCCTACCCCCCTAGGCGCGCCCTCCACCCTCGTGGGCCCCCTGTTGCTCCACCATGTACTCCTTCCTCCTATATATACCTATGTACCCCCAAACGATCAGTTACGGAGCCAAAACCCTAATTCCACCGCCGCAACTTTCTGTATCCACGAGATCCCATCTTGGGGCCTGTTCCGGAGCTCCGCCGGAGGGGGCATCAATCACGGAGGGCTTCTACATCAACACCATAGCCCCTCCGATGAAGTGTGAGTAGTTCACCTCAGACCTACGGGTCCATAGTTAGTATCTAGATGGCTTTTTCTCTCTTTTTGGATATCAATACAATGTTCTTCCCCTCTCTTGTGGAGATCTATTCGATGTAATCTTCTTTTTGCGGTGTGTTTGTTGTGACCGATGAATTGTGGGTTTATGATCAAGTCTATCTATGAATAATATTTGAATCTTCTCTGAATTCTTTTATGTATGATTGGTTATCTTTGCAAGTCTCTTCGAATTATCAGTTTGGTTTGGCCTACTAGATTGATCTTTCTTGCAATGGGAGAAGTGCTTAGCTTTGGGTTCAATCTTGCGGTGTCCTTTCCCAGTGACAGTAGGGGCAGCAAGGCACGTATTGTATTGTTGCCATTGAGGATAACAAGATGGGGTTTTCTTCATATTGCATGAGTCTATCCCTGTACATCATGTCATCTTGCTTAAGGCGTTACTCTGTTTTTAACTTAATACTCTAGATGCATGCTGGATAGCGGTCGATGAGTGGAGTAATAGTAGTAGATGCAGGCAGGAGTCGGTCTACTTGTCTCGGACGTGATTCCTATATACATGATCATACCTAGATATTCTCATAACTATGCTCAATTCTGTCAATTGCTCAACAGTAATTTGTTCACCCACCGTAGAATACTTATGCTCTCGGGAGAAGCCACTAGTGAAACCTATGGCCCCCGGGTCTATCTTCATCATATTAATCTCCTACTACTTAGTTATTTCCTTTGCTATTTATTTTGCCTTTATTTTACTTTGCATCTTTATCACAAAAATACCAAAAATCTTATCTTGTCATATCTATCAGATCTCACTCTCGTAAGTGGCCTTATAGGGATTGAAAACCCCTATTTGCGTTGGTTGCGAGGATTTATTTGTTCTGTGCAGGTACAAGGGACTCGCGCGTAGCCTCCTACTGGATTGATACCTTGGTTCTCAAAAACTGAGGGAAATACTTACGCTACTTTGCTGCATCATCCCTTCCTCTTCGGGGAAAACCAACGCAGTGCTCAAGAGGTAGCAAGAAGGATTTCTGGCGCCGTTGCCGGGGAGGTCTACGCAAAAGTCAACATACCAAGTACCCATCACATACCCTTATCTCCCGCATTACATTATTTGCCATTTGCCTCTCGTTTTCCTCTCTCCACTTCACCCTTGCCGTTTTATTTGTCCTCTCTCTCTCTCTCTATCCTCCTTCTCTTTCTCTATTTTCATCCTTTTGCCCGCTTGCTTTTTGTTTGCTTGTGTGTTAGTTTGCTTGCTTGTCACGATGGCTCAAGATAATACTAAATTGTGTGACTTCACCAATACCAACAACAATGATTTTATTAGCACTCCGATTGCTCCTCTTACCGATGCTGAATCTTGTGAAATTAATGCTGCTTTGCTGAATCTTGTCATGAAAGATCCATTTTCCGGCCTTCCTAGTGAAGATGCCGCTACCCATCTAAATAGCTTCGTTGATTTGTGTGACATGCAAAAGAAGAAAGATGTGAATAATGATATTGTTAAATTGAAGCTATTTCCTTTTTCGCTTAGAGATCGTTCTAAAGCTTGGTTTTCGTCTTTGCCTAAAAATACTATCGATTCATGGAATAAGTGCAAAGATGCTTTTATCTCTAAGTATTTTCCTCCCACTAAGATCATCTCTCTTAGAAACGATATTATGAATTTTAAGCAACTTAATCAAGAACATGTTGCACAAGCTTGGGAGAGAATGAGATTAATGATAGGTAATTGCCCTACTCATGGTTTAAATTTGTGGATGATTATACAAAATTTTTATGCCAGGTTGAATTTTGCTTCTAGAAATCTTTTAGATTCGGCCGCGGGAGGCACTTTTATGGAAATCACTTTAGGAGAATCTACTAAACTCCTAGATAATATTATGGTTAGTTATTCTCATTGGCATACTAAAAGATCTACTAATAAAAAGGTGCATGCGATAGAAGAAATTAATGTTTTGAGTGGAAAGATGGATGAACTTATGAAATTATTTGCTAATAAGAGTGTTTCTTCTGATCCTAATGATATGCCCTTGTCTACTTTGATTGAGAATAATAATGAATCTATGGATGTGAATTTTGTTGGTAGGAACAATTTAGGTAACAACGCGTATAGAGGAAATTTTAATCCTAGGCCTTATCCTAGTAATCCCTCTAATAATTATGGTAATTCCTACAACAATTCTTATGGAAATTATAATAATATGCCCTTTGATTTTTAATCTAATATTAAAGAATTTATTACTTCGCAAAAGAATTTTAATGCTATGATTGAAGAAAAATTTCTTAAGATTGATGATTTGGCTAGGAACGTTGATATAATTTCTTTTGATGTTGATTCTTTGAAACTTAGATCTATTCCACCTAAGCATGATATCAATGAGTCTCTCAAAGCCATTAGAATTTTCATTGATGAGTGCAAAGAAAGAACCGCTAGGATGCGTGCTAAGAAAGATGCCTTTATAAGAGCGTGTTCTTCTAGTTCCTATGAAAATAAAGATGAAGATCTAAAAGTTATTGATGTGTCCCCTATTAAATCTTTGTTTTGCAATATGAATCTTGATAATTATGGGACTTAATATGATCCACCTTTACCTAGAAGGTGTTCCAAGAATTCGGAATTTGTTGATCTTGATGCTAAATTTGATAAAAGTGGGATTGAAGAAATTAAAACCCTAGATGTTGCTAAACCCACTATTATGGATTTCAAGGAATTTAACTATGAAAATTGCTCATTTATTGATTGTATTTCCTTGTTGCAATCCGTGCTAAATTCTCGTCACGCTTATAGTCAAAATAAAGCGTTTACTAAACGTATCGTTGATGCCTTGATGCAATCTTATGAAGAAAAACTTGAATTGGAAGTTTCTATCCCTGGAAAAATTTATGATGAGTGGGAACCAACTATTAAAATTAAAATTAAATATCATGAATGCTATGCTTTATGTGATTTGGGTGCTAGTGTTTCCACGATTCCAAAGACTTTGTGTGATTTGTTAGGTTTCCGTGATTTTGATGATTGCTCTCTAAACTTGCACCTTGCGGATTCCACTATTAAGAAACCTATGGGAAGAATTAATGATGTTCTTATTGTTGCAAATAGGAATTATGTGCCCATAGATTTTATTGTTCTTGACATAGATTGCAATCCTTCATGTCCTATTATTCCTGGTAGACCTTTCCTTAGAATGATTGGTGCAATTATTGATATGAAGGAAGGAAATATTAGATTCCAATTTCCATTAAGTAAAGGAATGTAACACTTTCCTAGAAAGAAAATTAAATTACCTTATGAATCTATTATGAGAGCCACTTATGGATTGCCTACCAAAGATGGCAATACCTAGATCTATTCTTGCTTGTTATGCCTGGGCGTTAAACGATAGCGCTTGTTGGGAGGCAACCCAATTTTATTTTTATTCCTTGCTTTTTGCTCCTGTTTAGTAATAAATAATTTATCTAGCCTCTGTTTTGGTTGTGTTTTTTGTGTTTAGTTAGTGTTTGTGCCAAGTAGAACCATTGGGAAGACTTGGGGAAAGTCTTGTTGAACTTGCTGTAAAAAAACAGAAACTTTAGCGCTCACGAGAAGTGCTGTAATTTTTATTTGGAGAGTGATATTTAGTTAATTATTTTTGAAGATGATTAATAGATAAATTCCTCACGTTCAGAAATTTATTTTAGAATTTTTGGGGTTCCATATCTTGCACTAGCTACAGATTACTACAGACTGTTCTGTTTTTGACAGATTCTGTTTTTCGTGTGTTGTTTGCTTATTTTGATGAATCTATGGCTAGTAAAATAGTTTATAAACCATAGAGAAGTTGGAATACAGTAGGTATAACACGAATATAAATAAATAATGAGTTAATTACAGTACCTTGAAGTGTTCTTTTATTTTCTTTCGCTAATGGAGCTCATGAGATTTTCTACTTTAAGTTTTGTGTTGTGAAGTTTTCAAGTTTTGGGTAAAGATTTGATGGATTATGGAACAAGGAGTGGCAAGATCCTAAGCTTGGGGATTCCCATGGCACCCCCAAGATAATCTAAGGACACCTAAAAGCCAAAGCTTGGGGATGCCCCGGAAGGCATCCCCTCTTTCGTCTACTTCTATCGGTAACTTTACTTGGAGCTATATTTTTATTCGCCACATGATATGAGTTTTGCTTGGAGCGTCTTGTATTATTTGAATCTTTGCTTGTTAGTTTACCACAATCATCCTTGATGTACACACCTTTTGAGAGAGCCATACATGATTTGGAATTTGTTAGAATACTCTATGTGCTTCGCTTATATCTTTTGAGTTATATAGTTTTGCTCTAGTAGTTCACTTATATCTTTTAGAGCACGGTAGTGGATTTGTTTTATAGAAACTATTGATCTCTCATGCTTCACTTAGATTATTTTGAGAGTCTTAATATCATGGTAATTTTCTTAAAATCCTAATATGCTAGGTGTTCAAGATTATTAAAATTTTCTTAAGAGTGTTTTGAATACTAAGAGAAGTTTGATGCTTGATGATTGTTTTGAGATATGGAGGTAATAATATCAAAGTCGTGCTAGTTGAGTAGTTGTGAAATTGAGAAATACTTGTGTTAAAGTTTGCAAGTCCCGTAGCATGCACGTATGGTAAACTTTATGCAACAAATTTGAAACATGAGGTGTTATTTGATTGTCTTCCTTATGAGTGGCGGTCGGGGACGAGCGATGGTCTTTTCCTACCAATCTATCCCCCTAGGAGCATGCACGTAGTACCGAGGTTTTTAATGACTTGTAGATTTCTGCAATAAGTATGTGAGTTCTTTATGACTAATGTTGAGTCCATGGATTATACGCACTCCCACCCTTCCATCTTTGCTAGCCTCTTCGGTACCGTGCATTGCCCTTTCTCACATTGAGAGTTGGCGCAAACTTCGCCAGTGCATCCAAACCCCATGATATGATACGCTCTTTCACACATAAACCTCCTTATATCTTCCTCAAAATAACCACCATACTACCTATTATGGCATTTCCATAGCCATTCCGAGATATATTGCCATGCAACTTTCCATCATTCCATTCATCATGTCACGTTCATTATTGTCATATTGCTTAGCATGATCATGTAGTTGACATAGTATTTGTGGCAAAGCCACCGTTCATAATTCTTTCATACATGTCACTCTTGGTCCATTGCATATCCCGGTACACCGCCGAAGGCATTCATATAGAGTCATCTTTTGTTCTAGTATCGAGTTGTAATCATTGAGTTGTAAATAAATAGAAGTGTGATGATCATCATTTTCTAGAGCATTGTCCCAAGTGAGGAATAGAAAAAAAGAGAAAGGCCATAAAAAAAGAGAAGGCCCCCAAAAAAATAAAAAAATGAGGGAAAAAGAGAGACGGGACAATGTTACTGTCCTTTGCCACACTTGTGCTTCAAAGTAGCACCTTAATCTTCATGTTAGAGAGTCTCTTGTTTTGTCACTTTCATATACTAGTGGGAATTTTTCATTATAGAACTTAGCTTGTATATTCCAACAATGGGCCTCCTCAAGTGCCCTAGGTCTTCGTGAGCAAGCAAGTTGGATGCACACCCACTAGTTTCTTTTGTTGAGCTTTCATACATTTATAGCTCTAGTGCATCCGTTGCATGGCAATCCCTACTCCTTGCATTAACATCAATCGGTGGGCATCTCCACAGCCCATTGATTAGCCTCGTTGATGTGAGACTTTCTCCTTTTTTGTCTTCTCCACATAACCCCCTCATTATATACTATTCCACCCATAGTGCTATGTCCATGGCTCGTGCTCATATATTGCATGAAAGTTTATAGGTTTGAGATTACTAAAGTATGAAACAATTGCTTGGCTTGTCATCGGGGTTGTGCATGATGAGAGCATTCTTGTGTGACGAAAATGAAACATGACTAAACCATATGATTTTGTAGGGATGAACTTTCTTTGGCCATGTTATTTTGAGAAGACATAATTGCTTAGTTAGTATGCTTGAAGTATTATTATTTTTATGTCAATATGAACTTTTGTCTTGAATCTTTTGGATCTGAATATTCATACCACAATTAAGAAGAATTACATTAAAATTATCACAAGTAGCACTCCGCATCAAAAATTCTGCTTTTATCATTTACCTACTCGAGGACGAGCAGGAATTAAGCTTGGGGATGCTTGATACGTCTCCAACGTATCTACAATTTTTGATTGCTCCATGCTATATTATCTACTGTTTTGGACATTATTGGGCTTTATTATCCACTTTTATATTATTTTTGGGACTAACCTATTAACCGGAGGCCCAGCCCAGAATTGCTGTTTTTTTGCCTGTTTTAGGGTTTCGAAGAAAAGGAATATCAAACGGAGTCCAAACGGAATGAAACCTTCGGGAACGTGATTTTCTCAACGAACAAGACCCGGGAGACTTGGACCCTACGTCAAGAAAGAAAAGAGGAGGCCACGAGGTAGGGGGGCGCGCCTACCCCCCAGGCTCGCCCTCCACCCTCGTGGGCCCCCTGTTGCTCCACCGGCGTACTCCTTCCACCTATATATACCTACATACCCCCAAACGATCAGATACGGAGCCAAAACCCTAATTCCACCGCCACAACTTTCTGTATCCACGAGATCCCATCTTGGGGCCTGTTCCGGAGCTCCGCCGGAGGGGGCATCGATCACGGAGGGCTTCTACATCAACACCATAGCCCCTTCGATGAAGTGTGAGTAGTTCACCTCAGACCTACGGGTCCATAGTTAGTAGCTAGATGGCTTCTTCTCTCTTTTTGGATATCAATACAATGTTCTCCCCCTCTCTTGTGGAGATCTATTCGATGTAATTTTCTTTTTGCGGTGTGTTTGTTGAGACCGATGAATTGTGGGTTTATGATCAAGTCTATCTATTAATAATATTTGAATCTTCTATGAATTATTTTATGTACGATTGGTTATCTTTGCAAGTCTCTTCGAATTATCAGTTTGGTTTGGCCTACTAGATTGATCTTTCTTGCAATGGGAGAAGTGCTTAGCTTTGGGTTCAATCTTGCGATGTCCTTTCCCAGTGACAGTAGGGGCAGCAAGGCACGTATTGTGTTGTTTCCATCGAGGATAACAAGATGGGGTTTTCTTCATATTGCATGAGTCTATCCCTGTACATCATGTCATCTTGCTTAAGGCGTTACTCCGTTTTTAACTTAATACTCTAGATGCATGCTGGATAGCGGTCGATGAGTGGAGTAATAGTAGTAGATGCAGGCAGGAGTCGGTCTACTTGTCTCGGACGTGATGCCTATATACATGATCATACCTAGATATTCTCATAACTATGCTCAATTCTGTCAATTGCTCAACAGTAATTTGTTCACCCACCATAGAATACTTATGCTCTCGAGAGAAGCCACTAGTGAAACCTATGGCCCCCGGGTCTATCTTCATCATATTAATCTCCTACTACTTAGTTATTTCCTTTGCTATTTACTTTGCCTTTATTTTACTTTGCATCTTTATCACAAAAATACCAAAAATATTATCTTATCATATCTATCTGATCTCACTCTCGTAAGTGGCCTTATAGGGATTGATAACCCCTATTTGCGTTGGTTGCGAGGATTTATTTGTTTTGTGTAGGTACGAGGGACTCGCGCGTAGCCTCCTACTGGATTGATACCTTGGTTCTCAAAAAATGAGGGAAATACTTACGCTACTTTGCTGCATCATCCCTTCCTCTTCGGGGAAAACCAACACAGTGCTCAAGAGGTAGCAAAGGCCGGGGTAATCAGCTATAATGGCCACTTCCGTGCCATCGTAGCTCGCTTGATACAAAACCCCCTCCTTGAGCTCTACAGATATATCTGGATCCTCTTTGAATCCGGGATCCAGGTCCCGAATATGGTCCTCCGGCTGCAGGGCGGGGCTATAGATCCCCGCGGCAACTTTCCTTCATTCTTGATAAAAAAATGGTGGGATTAAGTTCAGCTAGGTACGACTCAGGAGGAGTATTGAGTGAAATTACTGAGCGAAGGCTTACCCAGCTGGGAGGGTTGTACATGGAAAAGCCATCTCGGCACTTAAGGCGAGTGAATTCTTCCTTCTCCCCCTTAAAAAGATCAGCCAGCATGGCAGCCAAGGCAGCGAAGTTGTCCGGACCCTTACGTCTACATCGTGATGCGTCCTCTTCCCCATTGTAATGCCACATGGGGATTCCTCTGGATTGGAGTGGCTTAACGCCCCGCGTTATTGATATCGCCATTACCTCAATAATGGACAGTCCGGATTGGGCGAGTGTCTTTATCTTGTCCATTAGCTTCTTAACCTCCGCATTATCTTCCTCCTCGAGGCTTCGGGGGCAGCAGCTGTGGCGCTTCTTTAATGGAGCATTGGAAAGCGCAGGTAGGCCTCGTCGGATTGGGTCTGGGAGAACAACATCTTCAATATAAAACCACTCTGAGGGCCACTCTTCGAATGCCTTCTTCGGGGTACCGGATAGGTACGTATCCTGTCCCGGCTATGCGCCACACTTCGGCGCCGCCCACCTCGAATATGGATCCCTTTTGGGAGCGAGGGACGAGGCACAAAATCTTCCTCCATAACTCAAAATGGGCCTCGCAGCCTAGGAACAGCTCGCAAAGAGCGACGAAGCCCACGATGTGCAGAATGGAGCCCGGCTTGAGGTTGTGCAGTTGGAGGCCATAGTACTCCAGGAGACCTCACAGGAAAGGATGGATTGGAAATCCAACACCTCTTAATAGAAAGGAAACGAATCACACTCGCTCCCCTTCTGAAGGATTAGGGAAATTTTCTGCCAGGTCTTCGCCAGTAAAAGAAGTTAATCCCGCCCAAAATGTAGCCCTGCACCTGGAGCTTGGTCAACTGGGCATGGCATACAGAGCAGCTCTCCCGATCGCCTTTTTGAGGACTGTGTGGGCGGGAAGAAGAACTGGGAGCGCTGGCCATGCTTGCATGGTTTCTTGTGGCAAGTTTGAAGGATTTTTGCCTGGTGTGGAATGGCATCTGAGATCTAATCCCCTTAAATAGACGCCTTCCGTACGATGTCGGGGTGTTATATGCAAAAATGCTTGGACCCTTCGTATTCGTTTGACACGTGGAAGCTGAGGCGACGGAGGCATGGAAGCCAAAGGGAATGATGTTTAATGCGTGGTCGAAGCCATCCGGAATCATGGAGGGTCCGTCTAGCAAAACCGAGATATAGAAGCCGAATACTGCATCATCATCATCATCAGAAGGTCGAATGCGGTTCTTCTGGTTGCTTTGGAATTTGGAGGAGGAACCCACATTGCAATGCCGAAGTCGATCTGCGCGCCAGACACGTCGTCATTGAAGCCTGGTTCGGGGGCTACTGAGTGAGTCCTGGATTAGGGGGTCCCTGGTGGGCCATGAAGATACAAGACGGAGGGCCTTCCCCCGTGTCCAGATGGGACTCTCCTTTGCATGGAAGGCAAGCTTGGCGTTCAGATATGAAGATTTCTCTCTCTGTAAACCGACTCTGTACAACCCTAGCCCCCTCCGGTGTCTATATAAACCGTAGGGTTTAGTCCGTAGAGTAAATCATAATCATACAGGCTAGACATCTAGGGTTTAGCTATTACGATCTCGAGGTAGATCAACTCTTGTAATCCCTATACTCATCAAAGTCAATCAAGCAGGAAGTAGGGTATTACCTCCATCAAGAGGGCCCGAACCCGGGTAAACATTGTGTCCCCTGCCTCCTAATACCCTCAATCCTTGGACGCACAGTTCGGGACCCCCTACCCGAGATCTACCGGTTTTGACACCGACACATGCTATTATATTATCTATCTTGGATGTTTTATATGCATTTATATGCTATTTTGTATGATTTTTGGGACTAACGTATTAACCTAGAGCCCCCCCTGATGTGAAACCGACGCCAAAAATTCCTATAAATGCAAAAACTCCTGAAAAGAAACCTAGATCGGGAGTTGCGCCGCTGCAAGCCTCTGTAACCACAAAAAACCAATGGGAGCCCGTTCCAGCACCCTGTCATAGGGGGAAACCATCAATTGTGGCCATCTTCATCATCCCGACGCTCTCCATGATGAGGAGGGAGTAGTTCATTGTCGGTGTCAAAACCGACGGATCTTGCGTAGGGGGTCCCGAACTGTGCGTCTAAGGTTGATGGTAACAAGAGACAGGGGACACGATGTTTACCCAGGTCCGGGCCCTCTCTATGGAGGTAATACCCTACTTCCTGCTTGATTGATCTTGATGAATGTGAGTATTACAAGAGTTGATCTACCTCAAGATCATAATGGCTAAAACCCTAAAAGTCTAGCCTATGTGATTATGATTGTCCCTACGGAATAAGCCCTCCAGTTTATATAGACACCGGAGGGGACTAGGGTTATACAAAGTCAGTTACAAGGAAAGGAATCTTCATATCCGAACGCCAAGCTTGCCATCCACGCCAAGGAGAGTCCCATCCGGACACGGGTGAGAGTCTCCGGTCTTGTATCTTGGTAGCCCATCAGTCCGACCCATGTCCAACGGGCCGGACGCCCGAGGACCCCTTAGTCCATGCTTCAATGACGAGGTGTCCGACGCGTAGATTGTCTTCGACATTGCAAAGCGGATTCCTCCTTCAAACACTCCAAAATAGCCTTCGAACACAAATAACGTGTCCGGCTCTACAAAACAAGTTCCACACACCACCGCAGAGAGTATAATATTTCACAAGTCCAATCTGTTGATAACCTTTTGCAATGTGACACCGCATCACCATCCGGTCATTATTTCCAACCGTTTTTTGGCCTGCCGCTCCATATTTCGAGACGCGGCTTTATTGGCATGTCTTGTCAAAGCAGAAATCGTGTCCCCCTATTGCGGGATTCTCATCAATACGTGTATGGGTAATCCAACCGTGCCATCAGAACGGCCCCCAGGGAATAGGCGAGTTTTACGGCGAGTGGGGAGGCGCTTGATATTCACTGTCTTTATAAGGAGATAAGGATTCACATCTTTCACCCACGCCTTCTCTCTTCCGACTTACCCACTCTCCAGCTCCAGCACCCAAGTTCTCATCCTTTCCGCCTCAAGAAAGCACTCCAACCATGTCCGGAGCGCAGGGCAAGTGGATGGCCTCCACCGTCAAGGAGAAGGATATCGTCCAACTTCGGGAGGCCCGATATTTGGCCAAGGAAATCGCCCATCGGCTTCCTGCTAAGGGACAGATCGTCCCCACTCCGGAGCCTCATGAGAGGGTCGTGTTCATCCCTCACTTCGTACGCGGGCTGGGGTTTCCACTCCACCCATTCGTCCACGGACTCAAGTTCTACTACGGGCTGGATTTCCATGATCTGGCCCCCAATTCCTTCCTCACCATCTCGGTGTTCATCGTCATGTGCGAGGCCTTCCTCCGCATCCCCCCACTTCGGATTGTGGCTGAAGACCTTCAATGTGAAGCCAAAGGTGGTGGGCGGTGAACACGCAGAATGCGAAGGTGCCATGGTGAGCAAAATGTCCAACGTCCCGTGACCCAAAGGCACCTTCGTGGAGACCGTCAAGGGGTGGCAGAAGTTGTGGTTCTACGTCACAGAGCCCCACGACGCCGCCTGGGTTGCGACTCCCGAATTCAAATCTGGGGCCCGAATGCGGCTTACCTCCTGGTAGGAGAAGGGCCTGGATTGGTCTTCGTCGGACGAGCTGACAGCGCTTCAGACGCGCATCAGGAGCATGATGGACAAGAATGTCAAGCTTGTCGATGTGATTCAGGTGATGCTAATTTGCCGGATCCTTCCATGCCAGAATTGTTCTTGCCATCTATGGGAGTTCAATCCGGCCAAGCACAAGACCTTGAGACAATTCTTTGGAACTACGCAAGAAGATATCTGGAAAGTGCTCTTCAAGGCCAACGAGACGTGGCCGGAGACAACCAAGGACTGCAGGCATGATCTGGCCCATCTCACCAGTTCGGTAAGTTTTCCGTGCTTCAAGGCATATCCCTTTCTTGCTTGCTCAAGGAGGATGTCCCAACTTCCCTATTTGCCTTTTCAGGGTTGGACAAAGAAGGCGGAGCGGATTCGATGTTCGGCTCCGCTGCCCGAGGAACCAGCCATCCCGCTTTTGACGAAGATGCTGGTTTCGGCACCCTACGTGGCGCCGAAGAAGAAGGCTAAGAAGAACGCCAAGGGGACCAGTGGAGGCCTCTGTCCCAAGGGTAAATCAGACATGGCGTCCAAAGACGCCGAAACTCACTCTGACGTCAAAGACGACGAGGAGGAGGAAGGGGAGAAAGAAAGCAACTTCTCCCTCCCCGAGGGGGAAAGAAGAGGGCGGCGTCCACAGATCTGGAAGCGGAGGCGTCCAAGAAGGGAAAGGCTTCCCTTGCGGATACCTCCATGTGGGACGTCGATAGCAGCCCAGAATGGCGCCCTCGAGATAAGCCCCTGGACGAATCGTGAGTATCCGAAGACCCTGACGTATTCATATATCCGCCTTTTTACTTCATAATTTTAACATGTTGAAATTGCAGTCCGGCTCGTTCCGCCCTTGAGCGATCTTCGTCTTCGGGGAATTCGCTGGACCTGAAGGTGATGGACAACGGGTCCCCTCCATCGGCCTCCTCTCCCAGGGCCATGGATGACACTGAGGTGTTGTCCCGAAGGATCCCCGGCCAGGAAGAGACGCAGGAGGCCGTCAGGACGGCGCCAGAGGGAGAAACCTCGGCCACCGAACACATGGGGGAGCAGATCCCCATGGAGACTGGCAATGGGGGCCATGTCCAATTCGGCCCCCAGCCGAATACGGTCCCGGAGACCTATACGGCTCCGGAATCCGGCAAGTAGCCTCCTTCATCGGAAGGAGGTCTGCCCATTCTGCCGGTGACCTCTGTCCAACCAGAGGCGACGGATACTCTACTGGAAGCGCTGCGAAGCACTTCCATCATTGAGGAACACCGTGCCCTCATGGGTGCGGTGATTGAGAAGATTCAGTCTGCGAAGAGCGGACTGACCGAAGCCTGCGCAAGCCTTTTAACAGGCTTTGAGGTAAGCAATGAAATTTGTGAAAAGGAAGTCACAGTATAGACAGTAGCCCCTGAGACTATGTTCGGGGTTCAGAAAGAAAAGCCGAATAGAGGATCAAGTAGTTTTTCGCAGGAGACTAACCATGTGTGTCTATATGAGTAAGCAGGCGTCACTGGTAGCCGCGACTTCTCATGCTGCCGAAGTCTCCGGACTGGAGTAGAGGCTGGAGCAGACCGAGGAAGAGCTCGGTCGTGCGAAAAAGCAGCTAGAGGACAATCAAGGTATTCAATCCTTTTATGCATGTCCGGAAAGCATGAATGTTTTTGCGCTGACCGCAGTGCCGTGATATTTTCATAGGGGCGGCGACCAAAGTGGAGACCCTCGAGAAGGCGCTGGTAGAGGCTAAGGAAAGAGCGGCAAAGGAACAAACCACTCGGGAAAAACACGAGGCCAGGGTTAGCGAGGTTCAGCAGGAGCTCCAAGATGTTGTGCAGAAATGCGAGTCCTTGGAGCGCCAGAATGCGGACCAGGAGTCCGAACTCACTAAGGCCTGCCAAACCGTGCAAGAGGCCCGGACTGAAGCCCAAGGCACCCTCCAAGAAATCCAAGAGGCCAAGAAGATCACGGCGGGTAAGGCTTTCATTATGCAAAGCAAGTATGTGAAGAAGAGGTATCTCTTACTGACCCGGATTTGGAGTTCTCCAGGGGTGTTTGCGGATTTGCCGCGCAGTATTTCCGACGCTGCGGAATTCTTCCGGGCCGAAGAGGGGAGCTCAACGGAGAAGCTGTTCTGGTCGCAATACCTTGCACCAGAACATCCGGTGCCCTTTAGCGACCAACTAAAATAGTTCGTCGAGCTACATAGGGTGGCCGAACTAGCCATGAAGGATTTAAAAATCCGGCTGTGGCCTGCAGAAGCTATACCCGACAGCTACTTCGGCCTCGTGAAGCGACTGGTCAATGCCTGCCCTTGGCTTGACACCATCAAGCGGCCAGTCTGCATAGAAGGTGCGCGGATGGCCTTCTCCCATGTCAAGATACAATGGGCGAAGATGGACGTCGTCAAGCTCGCGACCGAAGGGCCGCCCGCGGGCAAGGAGCACCGCATGCCCGAGCGGTATTTTGAAGATGTTCTGAAGGGATCCCGCATTGTGGCGGAGCAATGTGCTAAGGACATTATTTTTGAATGAATACATTCATGTAATCCCGTCCTGTATGATGAAAACAAGGCTTGATATGTAATATAATGATTGTTTGTTTGTTTATTTAAAGTTTTACCTCCTCTGCGGCCGTTTTTATCAAGTCCGAGAGTTGGCCAGTCGTCGGCTTCAGCCCCCACGTAGGTAGTACGGGGGTGTTCGGGATGAATCTAAACACTATTTATCCAAGAGTTTGGTCCTTAAAGGAGGTGTGAGGGGGTCCTGGATTAGGGGATCTCCGGACAGCCGAACTATATCCTTTGGCCGGACTGTTGGACTATGAAGATACAAGATTGAAGACTTCGTCACGTGTCCGGATGGGACTCTACTTGGCGTGGAAGGCAAGCTAGGCAATACAGATATGTGTATCTCCTCCTTTGTAACCGACCTTGTGTAACCCTAACCCTCTCGGTGTCTATATAAACTGGAGGGTTTTAGCTCGTAGGACAACATACAATCATACCATAGACTAGCTTCTAGGGTTTAGCCTCTCTGATCTTGTGGTAGATCTACTCTTGTACTACCCATATCATCAATATTAATCAAGCAGGACGTAGGGTTTTACCTCCATCAAGAGGGCCCGAACCTGGGTAAAACATCGTGTCCCCTGCCTCCTGTCACCATCTGCCTTAGACGCACAGTTCGGGACCCCCTGCCCGAGATCCGCCGGTTTTGACACCGACATTGGTGCTTTCATTGAGAGTTCCTCTATGTCGTCGCCGTTAGGCTTGATGGCTCCTTCAATCATCGTTAGCGATGCAGTCCAGGGTGGGACTTTTCTCCCCGGACAGATTTTTGTATTCGGCGGCTTTGCACTGCGGGCCAATTCGCTTGGCCACCTGGAGCAGATTGAAAGTTACGCCCCTGGCCACCAGGTCAGGTTTGGAAGCTTAAACTACACGGCCGATATCTGCAGAGACTTGATCTTCGACGGATTCGAGCCTCTGCTTTGTGCGTCACACGGTCACGATGAGTACGATTTAGCTCTACCATTAGATGGTGTTCAGGAGATCGCACCGGCAGCCGCTCCGACCCTCAATTCGGAGCCAGTTGCGCCGTCCATGGACGGGTGGATGGACCCCGCCACGGAGGCATTACCCTCAGCGGCGATCGAGCCGAACATCGACCTTAATTTGCATGAGAGTCGTGTTGAATTGCCGGATTCTTCTCCGGCCACGGACTCCGAACCGCCTGCGCCCGTTCCTATCGAATCTGGCTGGGCGCCAATCATGGAGTTTACCTCCGCGGATATCTTTCAGCACTCGCCCTTCGGCGATATACTGAACTCATTAAGGTCTCTCTCCTTGTCAGGAGGATCCTGGCCGAACTACGTCCAGCAGGACTGGGATGCGGACGACGAAGAAATTCACGGCCCACCCACCACCCACTTAGTAGCCACTGTCGATGACTTAACCAACATGCTCGACTTTGACTTTGAAGACATCGACGGTATGGACGATGATGCGGGAGACGAAGAGGAACCACTGCCCACAGGGCACTAGACAACCACCTCATCATACGATATATACATGGTGGATACACCCAAAAAAGGCAATGGCGACGAGACAGCGGAGGATGACCCCTCCAAGAAGCAACCCAAGCGCCGACATTAGCGGCGCCGCTCTAAGTCCCGCCAAAGCAAAAGTGGTGATACCAGCACAGGAGGTAATAACACTCCGGATAGTGCCGAAGACAACAACAACCCCCTCCAGCAAGAGTTAGAGTAGGAGGATGGAGGAGCCAGCCCTCCTGAGAGAGCGGCAGATGGAGAGGTGGAGGACGATAATTACATGCCCCCCTCCGAAGACGAGGCAAGCCTTGGCGATGACGAATTCGCCGTGCCAGAGGATCCCGTCGAACAAGAGCGCTTCAAGCGTCGGCTTATGGCCACGGCAAATAGCCTTAAGAAAAAGCAGCAGCAGCTTCAAGCTGATCAAGATCTGCTAGCTGACAGATGGACTGAAGTCCTCGCGGCCGAGGAATATAAACTCGAGCGCCCCTCCAAGAGTTACCCAAAATGCAGGTTGCTACCTCAACTGGAGGAAGAAGCGTATGACGCGGCTGATCGGCCACCTCGTCGCCATGATAGAGAGGCATTCCAGCCAAAAGCTCAGCCTGCACCCCGATGCCATTCAAATAAAAAAGCATGGGGAAACACGCCAGACCTGCGAGACGTATTGGAGGACAAAGCAAAATATGCAAGATCGATCTAGGGATCACGAGGGCGCGCCACTATGCGAGACGATAAACGTCACGCCGGATACAGTAAAAGTAAATCCAGTTGGGCCGAACACAGCGGGCAAGACCCATTGGAGCTGCGTCGCGATATAGCCCGATAGAGAGGCGCCGCACACCCCTTATGCTTCACAGATGAAGTAATGGATCATCAAATCCCAGAGGTTTCAACCCCGTAAATATTGAATCATACGACGGCACAACAGATCCTGCGGTATGGATCGAGGATTTCCTCCTCCACATCCACATGGCCCGCGGTGATGACTTACACGCCATCAAATACCTCCCACTAAAGCTCAATGGACCAGCACGGCATTGGCTTAACAGCTTGCCAGCAGAGTCCATTAGCAGTTGGGAAGATCTGGAAGCCGCATTCCTCGACAACTTTCAGGGCACTTATGTGCGACCACCAGATGCCGATGACTTGAGCCACATAATTCAGCAGCCAGAAGAATCGGCCAGGCAATTCTGGACTCGGTTCCTAACAAAGAAAAATCAAATCGTCGTCTGTCCGGATGCAGAGGCCCTAGCAGCTTTCAAACACAACATCCGCGATGAGTGGCTAGCCCAGCACCTTGGTCAGGAAAAGCCGAAATCTATGGCAGCCCTCACGACACTCATGACCTACTTTTGTGCGGGAGAAGACTGCTGGCTGGCTCGCAGTAACAATATGACAAAGAACCATGGTACTTCGGATACCAAGGACGGCAATAGCAGGTCACGTCGCAAAAAACATAAGCGCCGCATTAATAGCGATAATACTGAAGATACGGCAGTCAATGCCGGATTCAAAAGCTCTAAACCCGGTTAGTGGAAAAAGCCATTCAAAAGAAGCACTCCAGGCCCGTCCAGTTTGGACCGTATACTCGATCGCTCGTGTCAAATACACGGCACCCCCGACAAGCCAGCCAACTACACCAACAGGGATTGTTGGGTGTTCAAGCAGGTCGGCAAGTTAATTGCTGAAGACGGAGACAAGGGGCCACATAGAGATGACGAGGAAGAGCCCCGGCAGCCGAACACCGGAGGACATAAGAGGTTCCCCCCACAAGTGCGGACGGTGAACATGATATACGCAACCCACATCACCAAGAGGGAGCGGAAGCATGCGCTCAGGGACGTATATGCGTTGGAGCCAGTCGCCCCAAAGTTCAACCCATGGTCCTCTTATCCGATCACCTTCGATCATAGGGACCACCCCACTAGTATCCATCATGGCGGATTCGCTGCACTGGTTCTAGACCCAATAATTGACGGATTTCACCTCACTCGAGTCCTTATGGATGGCGGCAGCAGCCTGAACCTGCTTTATCAGGACACAGTGCGCAAAATGGGTATAGACCCCTCAAGGATCAAACCCACAAAAACGACATTTAAAGGAGTTCTTCCAGGCATAGAGGCCCATTGCACAGGCTCAATTACACTGGGAGTGGTCTTCGGATCCATGGATAACTTCCAAAGCGAAGAATTAATCTTCGATATAGTCCCGTTCCGCACTGGTTGTCATGCAATGCTCGGGCAAACCGCATTTGTGAGATTCAATGCGGTACCGCATTACGCATACCTCAAGCTCAAGGTGACAGGACCTCGTGGGGTTATTACAGTTAATGGAAACACAGAGCGCTCTCTCCGAACGGAGGAGCACACTTCGGCCCTCGCAGCAGAAGCGCAAAGCAGCCTCTCAAGGAAATCCACCAGTTCGACGTTTCAAGACCCGGACACCTTCAAGCGCGCTCGGAGTAATCGGCAACTAGACCGCCTGGCACGATCTGAGCTCGCGTAGCAATGCAGCCCCCACCCCAGTCCTAGCCAAACGGCCAAATCCGTGCCACGCGTACATAATTACGCATTAAAAATACCATGGGCACAGGTGGGGAGGGGGGCACAACTGCGGCATGCCTCATGACGCGGCTTAAACCACACTAGGGGCTTCCCGCTTTGTTATTTTTCTCTTTTTCAGGACCTTAATCTCTAGAAACCCTGTCCGGCAGCATGATTGCCGAATACATGATGCAGCAACCAAGGAGGCAGAAAGCTACGTCACACTGTAGGATCGTAAGTATGTCTAGAGGGGGGTGATTAGACTACTTGACCAAATAAAAACTTAACCTTTTCCCAATTTTAGTTCTTGGCAGATTCTATCTATCTTAGGACTAGTCAAGCAATCATCACACAAATCAAGCAAGCATGCAAAGAGTATATTAGCAGCGGAAAGTAAAGCATGCAACTTGCAGGAATATAAAGGGAAGGGTTTGGAGAATTCAAACACTATTGGAGACACGGATGTTTTTCCCGTGGTTCGGATAGGTGGTGCTATCCTACATCCACGTTGATGGAGAATTCAACCCACGAAGGGTAATAGTCGCGCGAGTCCACGGAGGGCTCAACCCACGAAGGGTCCACGAAGAAACAACCTTGTCTATCCCACCATGGCCATCGCCCACGAAGGACTTGCCTCACTAGCGGTAGATCTTCACGAAGTAGGCGATCTCCTTGCCCTTACAAACTCCTTGGTTCAACTCCACAATCTTGTCGGAGGCTCCCAAGTGACACCTAGCCAATCTAGGAGACACCACTCTCCAAGAAGTAACAAATGGTGTGTTGATGATGAACTCCTTGCTCTAGTGCTTCAAATGATAGTCTCCCCAACACTCAACTCTCTCTCAAGGATTTGGATCTGGTGGAAAGAAGGTTTGAGTGGAAAGCAACTTGGGGAAGGCTAGAGATCAAGATTCATATGGTAGGAATGGAATATCTTGGTCTCAACACATGAGTAGGTGGTTCTCTCTCAGAACATATGAGTAGGAATGATGTATGTGTTCTGATGGCTCTCTCTTCGAATGAAGAGGAGGTGGAGGGGTATTTATAGCCTCCACACGAAATCCAACCGTTACACACAATTTACCAATCTCGGTGGGACCGAATCAGAAAACTCGGTCGGACCGGAATAGTAAACCTAGTGACCGTTAGTGATTTTCGGTGGGACTGACATGCAACTCGGTAGGACCGATTCTGTTAGGGTTTGGGCATAACGTAATCTCGGTGAGACCGATTACACAAACTCGGTGAGACCGATTTTGGTAATAGGCTAACCAGAGAGTTGGTCAGGCAAACTCGGTGGGACCGATTTGCTCTTTCGGTGAGACCGAAAAGTTACAAAAAGGAAACAGAGAGTTTACATTGCAATCTCGGTGGGACCGATTCGCTCTTTCGGTGAGACCGAAAAGTTACGAAAGGGAAACAGAGAGTTTGCAATCCCATCTCGGTGAGACCGAGATCCCTATCGGTAGGACTGAATTGCTAGGGTTTGGCAGTGGCTAATGACAAGTGAAACTCGGTGGCGCCGGATAGAAAGAATCGGTATGACCGAGTTTGGCTTAGGGTTTAGGTCATTTGTGGATATGGGAAAGTAGCTGAGGATTTTGGAGCATATCATTAAGCACATGAAGCAAGATGCTCATTAAGCAACACCTCATCCCTCCTTGATAGTATTGGCTTTTCCTATGGACTCAATGTGATCTTGGATCACTAAAATATAAAATGAAGAGTCTTGAGCTTTTTGAGCTTGAGCCAATCCTTTGTCCTTAGCATTTTGAGGGTTCCACTTTCACCATCCATGCCATGCCAATCATTGAGCTTTCCTGAAATAATTACCTTGGAATAGCATTAGCTCAATGAGCTATATGTTGTTATGAATTACCAAAACCACCTAGGGATAGTTGCACTTTCAATCTCCCCCTTTTTGGTAATTGATGACAACATATAGATCAAAGCTTCGACAAATGATAATAAGCATGAAAATATATCGTCGCTTTGATAAGTATGTGATAAGTAAGAGCTCCCCCTAAATTTGTGCATATTTAAAATTTGCTTTGGACTGCAAATGCACAAAGAGTTAGAGTCATGGGTTACTCTTCCATGTCACATACATCTTGGTTGAGCGCTTAAAATGATAAGAATGAAATACATGCACTCATCACCAAGAATAGTGAATGATCACATAAGATAGATAGGATAATAATATTAAGCAAACATTAAGTGTAGCTTATGATCAAACACATGATCATCAATGTCTCACGGATAATGACGTAGTATCTCACACAAAAGCAAACGAAGTTCGAAAAACCACCAAATAAAACAAGAGAGAATAAAAGCAACACTCTCTCTCGAAGCCTATGATCTATACATTTTCTCCCCCTTTGGCAACAAGTTACCAAAAAGTTCCTAGAAAATGCATAGTGCTAAGTCGACACTCAGGCTTGATCTTCAGGTGGTGGTGGAGTCCGGAGCACTCCAAGGACGAAGCCTTCTGTAGACGTGGTCGGAGTCAAGGCTGAAGTGGACGCTGGAGCTGGTGGAATTGAGGCTGTAGCTGGTGCAGATGTGGTGGCTCTGGTGTCAGCAACTGGCACTGCAGACTACCTCGGTCCTCGTGGCACTCTGGCAAAAGCATCAGTTGTAGTCTTGCCTCTCCTCTCATGCATGTCATCCTGGAGCTGCTCCACTACAGTCTGAATCACTGTCACTTTGACATCCAAGTCATAGAACTTTTGTTCCATGATCCTCTCTAAGCTTGCCTGGTTCTGAGTTAGGGTGGCTAGTCCTTGCTCAATCCGCAGGGTGGATGCAATCAAGTAACCAAGCTGCTCTTGTTTGGTTTTCAGGAAATATTCAGATGCCTCCTGTTGAGTAGGCATCTTGGCAGCTTTCTCCTTCTTGGCTTGTGCTTGGGCAGATGATGGCTCATTCTCAGTCATGACCACTTGATTATCTTCAAAGTCTGGACGGATGGGCAGGTGTTCCTTATCCAATAAGTATATGCCCGTGCCCATCTTTGAGTTGATGAGCTCCTGAATCTGTGGGGCATATCCACAGCTCCTCTTCTGGTCTGCTGCTGTCCTCTTGATTGTTTCAATCATAAGGCTCATGACTTTGAATTTTTGTGGCACGTCAAAGATATGGAGCAAGTTGATCGCGTGGCCCCTGATCATCTTGTGATCTCCAGACTTGGGCAGTAGGGTGTGCCTCAGAATCCAGTTGATGGTTGGCAGCCCTGACAGAAGATAGTGTACTGAGCCAAACTTGAAGGTATCAAGTGCTTCATTTGGGATCTCCTTGTACATGTTTGACATTAAGTTGTGGTCCATCTTCTTCTTGGCATAAGTGTCCAAGTCATCGTCATGCTCTTCTGGGGCATTAATCAGCTGAGCCCATTCAGCAACTGTAGACTGGTACCTAGTACCCTCTGACATCCATACAATTCTGCCATCTGGATAAAAATGGGCTGTGGAGTAGAACTGCATGATGAGTTCCTCGTTCCACTTTGTGAGCTTCTGCCCAACAAAGTCCTCTACTCCACATGCCTTGAAGATGTCGTGAACTCCAGGGTAGTACTCTTCGTTGTCCTTGATGTATTGCCAATCGACCCATCTCATATCACAGACAATGGGCTTCTTATCTAGCAGCACTGTCTCATAAAAATCTTGCTGCTCCTTGGTGTGAAACCTGTAGTCAACTGCAGTCCTTCTCCTTGAAGCATACGGGTCTGCTTCTCTCCACTTCCTCAGCCCTGAATCTCTCCTGAGCTTCATATCCTCAGCCACAGGATGAGCATCGTTGTGGTCTGGGATCTTGGGCTTGAGCTTTCTAAGAACATTCTCTTCCTCTTCTTCAGCAATGTCAGGCACTGGGGCCTTGTTCTTCTCAGTAGCTGGGATGCTTCTTGTGTTCCTCTTTGGCTTTGGTTTTGGAGCTGGCTTGGCCTTGGAAGCAGCTGCCCCTGATCTTATGGCATCACCCATCAACTTGGGTGCCTTAGGTGCTGGTGCAGCTACCTCTTCTTCTTCCTCCTCATCTTCCATGATGGAAGCTTTGCCAAGTACTCTGGCTACAGTTTTCTTCACCCTTTCTTTCCTCATCTTGCCTTCAGCAGCAACTGGCTCTGTGGGTGCAGGCTTCTCAGTTGAGGCTCTGGCCTTTGACATAGGCTGCCTGCCTGCTGGCCTTTTGATCTTCATCCCTGGTTTTGTGCCTTGAGCTGGCTCAACTCTCTTGGAGGTTGCTTCCTCTTCTGCCACATAATCCTCATCTTCTGAATCTGAGGTTTTCTTCTTTCTCTGTCTTGTGGCAGCAGATTGCTTGGAGTACTTCTGCTGCCATCATTTGAGGAACTTGAGGGACTAGTGCCCTCACTCATCTGCACTTGCTGCTCTGACAAGTTCTGGCTATCACTTTGGTCTGACATGATGCAAATTCTGACTGCTGACCCTGTGAATAGGTTATAGATGAGATAGAGTGGATGAGCATCACAAAATGCAGAGATTTTTGCAAAAGAATAATTCAAAACTTAGTTTTAGTTTCCCACTGAAAGCATCTCGGATCTACCGATTTTCAAACTCGGTGATACCGAAGCAGTTTTGGAACCTAAACTAGTGAACTCGGTCAGATGGAGTCACAGTTCGGTGGCACCGAGACTGCTAGGGTTTCACAGAGTTCCAAAATCGGTCACACCGATAAGTAATTCTCGGTCAGACTGAGTCTCACTTGTGCAATGGCATAAGCCAAATCGGTGGGACCGAGTTTTTCAACTCGGTGGGTCCGAGATGGTTTCGGCGGAAACCTAACCCTAAAATTTTCGAATTAAACCTAATCTACGAGTTCATTGACTGGATAGGAGTTTATCAGACGTGGCAAGAATCATGATGATCACAATGTGCTAGGAATCAGATTGGGGAATAGCACAAAGATCGAGTCTATACCCTAGTTCGGCGGAGACTCGCTACGGCGGCAACGGCGGGGAAGAATTCCCGTTGACGGCGACGGAGACCAGCGACTGGAGGCGAGAAGACGATCCGGAGACCAAGTTGGCAGAGCAGGCTATCGCGCGGGCGAAGGGGTTTGGAGAAATTTCCAAATTTTTGCCCATGACTATATATAGCCCGACCCTGTCGGTGTGACCGAGTGGAACAACTCGGTGGCACCGAGATGCAAAACTGTAGACAGTTATTGCAACTCGGTGTGACCGAGAGGTTCAAATCGGTTGCACCGAGATTGAAAACCTAGATCAACTTAATGATCTCGGTATGACCGAAATGGATGAATCGGTCAGACCGAGAAGCACAAAGAGGTTTTGGAAGTTTAAGTCTATGACGAATCGGGGACTTCGAGCGCTCCTCACACAGAGTGGTTCGAATCTGACTTGATCAAATTTTGTGACGCAGCATGAATAGAGTTTGAGACGAGAAAAGCATAGATAGCTAGAGGAGGTTCTTAGGCATTCTTGTCCATCCACTTGGCAAAAGGAAATAAAACCAAATAATCAAAACAACAAGTGGATGTCCTCGAATGAGTAAAATATGCAACCAGCATGCTCACACAATAAGATGGCAAATGAAATATGTGGCAAAGCATGCACAACCAATTCTAGTATCTATCAAGCAATTTGCGATGACTAGGTCATCTATATATGAGTATATTGACTTAGGAGTCAAGTGAGAACACTTGATCGTAGGTCATACTCATCGTTTAAGCTCAAGTGGGGTTACCACTTTTACATAAAGCATTGTTGTGTTCACATCTTTAGAGTTGCTCTAGCTCAAGTTTTAGAGTAAAGCTCCCTCTAGATGTGATATCCCCCCTAAGAGGGATGAACTAACCTTGGGTTTGTCGATGATGACTTCATGTAGATGTTGAAGATGTGGATGCTCAATGTTGATGTAGATCACTTGGAGCTACCCTTTTGAGTGAATTGCACTTTCAATACCTACATGGGTTATGTTGGGGAACGTAGTAATTTCAAAATTTTCCTACGCACACGCAAGATCATGGTGATGCATAGCAACGAGAGGGAAGAGTGTTGTCTACGTACCCACGCAGACCGACTGCGGAAGCGATCACACAACGTAGAGGAAGTAGTCGTACGTCTTCCCGATCCGACCGATCCAAGCACCGTTACTCCGGCACCTCCGAGTTCTTAGCACACGTACAGCTCGATGATGTTCCCCGGGCTCCGATCCAGCAAAGCGTCGGGGAAGAGTTTCGTCAGCACGACGGCGTGGCGACGATCTTGATGTTCTACCGTCGCAGGGCTTCGCCTAAGCACCGCTACAATATGATCGAGGTGGAATATAGTGGCAGGGGGCACCGCACACGGCTAAGGAACGATCACGAGGATCAACTTGTGTGTCTATGGGGTGCCCCCTGCCCCAGTATATAAAGGATGGAGGAGGAGGAGGCCGGCCAAGGCTATTGGTGCGGCCAGGATGGGAGTCCTACTAGGATTCCAAGTCCTAGTAGGAGTCCATCAAGAGGGGAGGAAGGGAGAAGGAAGTGGAGGAGTAGGAAAGGTGGCCGGCCCCCTTTTCCCTAGTCCAATTCGGACTAGAGGGGAGGGGGGGGCGCAGCAGCCTTTTTTCCTCTTCCCACTAAAGCCCATCAAGGCCCATTACTTCTCCCGTAACTACCCGGTACTCCGAAAAATACCCGAATCACTCAGAACCTTTCCGATGTCCGAATATAGTCGTCCAATATATCGATCTTTATGTCTAGACCATTTCGAGACTCCTCGTCATGTCCCCGATCTCATCCGGGACTCCGAACTCCTTCGGTACATCAAAGCTCATAAACTCATAATATAACTGTCATCGAAACCTTAAGCATGTGGACCCTACGGTTCGAGAACAATGTAGACATGACCGAGACACGTCTCCGGTCAATAACCAATAGCGGGACCTGGATGCCCATATTGGCTCCTACATATTCTACGAAGATCTTTATCGGTCAGACCGCATAACAACATACGTTGTTCCCTTTGTCATCGGTATGTTACTTGCCCGAGATTTGATCGTCGGTATCCAATACCTAGTTCAATCTCGTTACCGGCAAGTCTCTTTACTCGTTCCGTAATACATCATCTCGCAACTAACTCATTAGTTGCAATGCTTGGAAGGCTTATGTGATGTGCATTACCGAGAGGGCCCAGAGATACCTCTCCGACAATCGGAGTGACAAATCCTAATCACGAAATACGCCAACCCAACATCTACCTTTGGAGACACCTGTAATGCTCCTTTATAATCACCCAGTTACGTTGTGACGTTTGGTAGCACCCAAAGTGTTCCTCCGGCAAACGGGAGTTGCATAATCTCATAGTCATAGGAACATGTATAAGTCATGAAGAAAGCAATAGCAACATACTAAACGATCGGGTGCTAAGCTAATGGAATGGGTCATGTCAATCAGATCATTCACCTAATGATGTGATCCCGTTAATCAAATAACAACTTTTTGTCCATGGTTAGGAAACATAACCATCTTTGATTAACGAGCTAGTCAAGTAGAGGCATACTAGTGACACTCTGTTTGTCTATGTATTCATACATGTATTATGTTTCCGGTTAATACAATTCTAGCATGAATAATAAACATTTATCATGATATAAGGAAATAAATAATAACTTTATTATTGCCTCTAGGGCATATTTCCTTCAGTCTCCCACTTGCACTAGAGTCAATAATCTAGTTCACATCGCCATGTGATTTAACAACAATAGTTCACATCACCATGTGATTAACACCCATAGTTCACATCGTCATGTGACCAACACTCAAAGGGTTTACTAGAGTCAGTAATCTAGTTCACATCGCTATGTGATTAACACCCAAAAAGTGATCATGTTTTTCTTGTGAGAGAATTTTAGTCAACGGGTCTGCCACATTCAGATCCACATGTATTTTGCAAATTTCTATGTCAACAATGCTCTGCATGGAGCTACTATAGCTAATTGCTCCCACTTTCAATATGTATCTAGATCGAGACTTAGAGTCATCCAGATCAGTGTCAAAACTTGCATCGACGTAACCCTTTACGGCGAACCTTTTTTGTCACCTCCATAATCGAGAAACATATCCTTATTCCACTAAGGATAATTTTGACCGCTGTCCAGTGATCTACTCCTAGATCACTATTGTACTCCGATGCCAATTAGTGTAGGGTATACAATAGATCTGGTACACAGCATGGCATACTTTATAGAACCTATGACTGAGGCATAGGGAATGAGTTTCATTCTCTTTCTATCTTCTGCCGTGGTCGGGCTTTGAGTCTTACTCAACTTCACACCTTGTAACACAGGCAAGAAACTTTTTCTTTGACTGTTCCATTTTGAACTACTTCAAAATCTTGTCAAGGTATGTACTCATTGAAAAACTTATCAAGCGTCTTGATCTATCTCTATAGATCTTGAAGCTCAATATGTAAGCAGCTTCACTGAAGTCTTTCTTTGAAAAACTCCTTTCAAACACTCCTTTATGCTTTACAGAATAATTCTACATTATTTCCGATCAACAATATGTCATTCACATATACTTATCAGAAATACTGTAGTGCTCCCACTCACTTTCTTGTAAATACAGGCTTCACCGCAAGTCTGTATAAAACTACATGCTTTGATCATACTATCAAAGCGTTTATTCCAACTCCGAGAGGCTTGCACCATTCCATAAATGGATCGCTGGAGCTTGCACACTTTGTTAGCTCCCTTTGGATCGACAAAACCTTCTAGTTGCATCATATACAACTCTTCTTCCAGAAATCCATTCAGGAATGCAGTTTTGTTTATCCATTTGCCAGATTTCATAAAATGCGGCAATTTGCTAACATGATTCGGACAGACTTAAGCATAGATACGAGAGAGAAACTCTCATCGTAGTCAACATCTTGAACTTGTCGAAAAACCCGTTTGCGACAATTCTAGCTTTGTAGATAGTGACACTACTATCAACGTCCGTCTTCCCCTTGAAGATCCATTTAATCTCAATGGCTCGCCGATCATTGGGCAAGTCAATCAAAGTCCATACTTTGTTCTCATACATGGATCTCATCTCAGATTTCATGGCCTCAAGCCATTTTTCGGAATCTGGGCTCATCATCGCTTCCTCATAGTTCGCAAGTTCATCATGGTCTAGTAACATGACTTCCAGAACAGGATTACCGTACCACTCTGGTGCAGATTTCACTCTGGTTTACCTACGAGATTCAGTAGTAACTTGATCTGAAGTTACATGATCATCATCATTAGCTTCCTCACTAATTGGTGTAGTAGTCACAAGAACAGATTTCTGTGATGAACTACTTTCCAATAAGGGAGAAGGTACAATTACCTTATCAAGTTTTCTACTTTCCTCCCACTCACTTCTTTCGAGAGAAACTCCTTCTCCAGAAAGTTTCCGAATTTAGCAACAAAAGTCTTGCCTTCGGTCTTGTGATAGAAGGTGTATCCAATAGTTTCTTTTGGATATCCTATGAATACACATTTCTCCGATTTGGGTTTGAGCTTATCAGGTTGAAACTTTTTCACATAAGCATTGCAACCTCAAACTTTAAGAAACGACAGCTTAGGTTTCTTGCCAAACCATAGTTCATACGGTGTCGTCTCAACGGATTTAGATGGTGCCCTATTTAACGTGAATGCAGCTGTCTCTAATGCATAAACCCAAAACGATAGTGGTAGATCGGTAAGAGACATCATAGATCGCACCATATCTAATAAACTATGGTTATGACGTTCGGACACACCATTACATTGTGGTGTTCCAGGTGGCATGAGTAGTGAAACTATTTCACATTGTTTTTTTAACTGAAGGCCAAACTCGTAACTCAAATACTCTTCTCTACGATCAGATCATAGAAACTTTATTTTCTTGTTACGATGATTTTTCACTTCACTCTGAAATTCTTTGAACTTTTCAAATGTTTCAGACTTATGTTTCATCAAGTAGATATACTCATATCTGCTCAAATCATCTATGAAGATCAGAAAATAATGATACCTGTCGCGAGCCTCAATATTCATCGTACCACATACATCAGTATGTATGATTTCCAACAAATTTGTTGCTCGCTCCATTGTTCCTAAGAACAGAGTCTTAGTCATCTTGCCCATGAGGCATGGTTCGCAAGCATCAACTGATTCATAATCAAGTGATTCCAAAAGCCCATCAGCATGGAGTTTCTTCATGCGCTTTACACCAATATGACCTAAACGGCAGTGCTACAAATAAGTTGCACTATCATTATTAACTTTGCATCTTTTGGTTTCAATATTATGATTATGTGTATCACTACGATCGAGATCCAACGAACTATTTTCATTGGGTGTGTAACCATATAAGGTTTTATTCATGTAAACAGAACAACAATTTATTCTCTTACTTAAATGAATAACCGTATTACAATAAACATGATCAAATCATATTCATGCTCAACGCAAACACCAAATAACACTTATTTAGGTTCAACACTAATCCCGAAATTATAGGGAGTGTACGATGATGATCATATCAATCTTGGAACCACTTCCAACACACATCGTCACTTCACCCTTAACTAGTCTCTGTTTATTTTGCAACTCCCGTTTCGAGTTACTAATCTTAGCAACTGAACTAGTATCAAATACTGAGGGTTTGCTATAAACACTAGTAAAGTACACATCAATAACATGTATATCAAATATACTTATGTTCACTTTGCCATCCTTCTTATCCGCCAATCACTTGGGGTAGATCCGCTTCCAGTGACCAGTCCCTTTGCAGTAGAAGCACTTAGTCTCAGGCTTAGGACCAGACTTGGGCTTCTTCACTTGATCAGCAACTTGCTTGCTGTTCTTCTTGAAGTTCCCCTTCTTCCCTCTGCCCTTTTCTTGAAACTAGTGATCTTGTCAACCATCAACACTTGATGTTTTTCTTGATTTCTACCTTCGTTGATTTCAGCATCACGAAGAGCTTGGGAGTTGTTTCCGTTATCCCTTTGCATATTATAGTTCATCACGAAGTTCTACTAACTTGGTGATGGTGACTAGAGAATTATGTCAATCACTATCTTATCTGGAAGATTAACTCCCACTTGATTCAAGCGATTGTAGTACCCAGACAATCTGAGCACATGCTCACTAGTTGAGCGATTCTCCTCCATCTTTTAGCTATAGAACTTGTTGGAGATTTCATATCTCTCAACTCGGGTATTTGCTTGAAATATTAACTTCAACTCCTGGAACATCTCATATGGTCCATGACGTTCAAAACGTCTTTGAAGTCCCGATTCTAAGCCGTTAAGCATGGTGCACTTAAACTATCAAGTAGTCATCATATTGAGCTAGCCAAACGTTCATAACGTCTGCATCTGCTCCTGCAATAGGTCTGTCGCCTAGCGGTGCATCAAGGACATAATTCTTCTGTGCAGCAATGAGGATAAACCTCAGATCACGGATCCAATCCGCATCATTGCTACTAACATCTTTCAACACAATTTTCTCTAGGAACATATCAAAATAAGCATATGAAAGCAACAACACGAGCTATTGATCTACAACATAGATATGCTAATACTACCAGGACTAAGTTCATGATAAATTAAAGTTCAATTAATCATATTACTTAAGAACTCCCACTTAGATAGACATCCCTCTAATCATCTAAGTGATCACGTGATCCAAATCAACTAAACCATGTCCGATCATCACGTGAGATGGAGCAGTTTCATTGGTGAACATCACTATGTTGATCATATCTACTATATGATTCACGCTCGACCTTTCGGTCTCCGTGTTCCGAGGCCATATCTGTATATGCTTGGCTCGTCAAGTATAACCTGAGTATTCTGCGTGTGCAACTGTTTTGCACCCGTTGTATTTGAACGTAGAGCCTATCACACCCGATCATCACGTGGTGTCTCAGCACAAAGAACTTTTGCAACGGTGCATACTCAGGGAGAACACTTCTTGATAATTAGTGAGAGATCATCTTATAATGCTACCGTCAATCAAAGCAAGATAAGATGCATAAAAAGATAAACATCACATGCAATCAAAATATGTGACATGATATGGCCATCATCATCTTGTGCCTTTGATCTCCATCTCCAAAGCATCATCATGATTTCCATCGTCACCGGCATGACACCATGATCTCCATCATCTTGATCTATATCAATATGTCGTCACATGGTCGTCTCGCCAACTATTGCTCTTGCAACTATTGCTATCGCATAGCGATAAAGTAAAGTAATTATTTGGCGCTTGCATCTTATGCAATAAAGAGACAACCATAAGGCTTTTGCCAGTTGCCGATAACTTCAACAAAATATGATCATCTCATACAACAACTTATATCTCATCACGTTTTGACCATATCACATCACAACATGCCCTGCAAAAACAAGTTAGACGTCCTCTACTTTGTTGTTGCAAGTTTTACGTGGCTGCTACGGGCTTAAGCAAGAACCAATCTCACCTACGCATCAAAACCACAATGATAGTTTGTCAAATAGACTCCGTTTTAACCTTCACAAGGACCGGGCGTAGCCACACTCGGTTCAACTAAAGTTGGAGAAACAGTCACCCGCAAGTCACCTTTGTGCAAAGCACGTCGGGGAAACCGGTCTCGCGTAAGCGTACGCGTAATGTCGGTCCGGGCCGCTTCATCCAACAATACCGCCGAACCAAAGTATGACATGCTGGTAGGCAGTATGACTTATATCGCCCACAACTCACTTGTGTTCTACTCGTGCATATAACATCAAACCATAAAACCTAGGCTCGGATGCCACTGTTGGGGAACGTAGTAATTTCAAAATTTTCCTACGCACACGCAAGATCATGGTGATGCATAGCAACGAGAGGGGAGAGTGTTGTCTATGTACCCACGCAGACCGACTGCGGAAGCGATCACACAACGTAGAGGAAGTAGTCGTACGTCTTCCCGATCCGACCGATCCAAGCACCGTTACTCCGGCACCTCCGAGTTCTTAGCACACGTACAAGTCGATGACGTTCCCCGGGCTCCGATCCAGCAAAGCGTCGGGGAAGAGTTTCGTCAGCACGACGGCGTGGTGACGATCTTGATGTTCTACTGTCGCAGGGCTTCGCCTAAGCACCGCTACAATATGATCGAGGTGGAATATAGTGGTAGGGGGCACCGCACACGGCTAAGGAACGATCACGAGGATCAACTTGTGTGTCTATGGGGTGCCCCCTGCCCCAGTATATAAAGGATGGAGGAGGAGGAGGCCGGCCAAGGCTATTGGTGCGGCCAGGATGGGAGTCCTACTAGGATTCCAAGTCCTAGTAGGAGTCCATCAAGAGGGGAGGAAGGGACAAGGAAGTGGAGGAGTAGGAAAGGTGGCCGGCCCCCTTTTCCCTAGTCCAATTCGGACTAGAGGGGAGGGGGGCGCAGCAGCCTTTTTCCTCTTCCCACTAAAGCCCATCAAGGCCCATTACTTCTCCCGTAACTACCCGGTACTCCGAAAAATACCCGAATCACCCAGAACCTTTCCGATGTCCGAATATAGTCGTCCAATATATCGATCTTTACGTCTAGACCATTTCGAGACTCCTCGTCATGTCCCCGATCTCATCCGGGACTCCGAACTCCTTCGGTACATCAAAGCTCATAAACTCATAATATAACTGTCAATGAAACCTTAAGCGTGCGGACCCTACGGTTCGAGAACAATGTAGACATGACCGAGACACGTCTCCGGTCAATAACCAATAGCGGGACCTGGATGCCCGTATTGGCTCCTACATATTCTACGAAGATCTTTATCGGTCAGACCGCATAACAACATACATTGTTCCCTTTGTCATCGGTATGTTACTTGCCCGAGATTCGATCGTCGGTATCCAATACCTAGTTCAATCTCGTTACCGGCAAGTCTCTTTACTCGTTCCGTAATACATCATCTCGCAACTAACTCATTAGTTGCCATGCTTGCAAGGCTTATGTGATGTGCATTACCGAGAGGGCCCAGAGATACCTCTCCGACAATCGGAGTGACAAATCCTAATCTTGAAATACGCCAACCCAACATCTACCTTTGGAGACACCTGTAATGCTCCTTTATAATCACCCAGTTACATTGTGACATTTGGTAGCACCCAAAGTGTTCCTCCGGCAAACGGGAGTTGCATAATCTCATAGTCATAGGAACATGTATAAGTCATGAAGAAAGCAATAGCAACATACTAAACGATCGGGTGCTAAGCTAATGGAATGGGTCATGTCAATCAGATCATTCACCTAATGATGTGATCCCGTTAATCAAATAACAACTTTTTGTCCATGGTTAGGAAACACAACCATCTTTGATTAACGAGCTAGTCAAGTAGAGGCATACTAGTGACACTCTGTTTGTCTATGTATTCATACATGTATTATGTTTCCGGTTAATACAATTCTAGCATGAATAATAAACATTTATCATGATATAAGGAAATAAATAATAACTTTATTATTGCCTCTAGGGCATATTTCCTTCAGGTTAGTCCCACAAGGAACAAATAAGGATATCCATAGACATAGAGTGATGCACACACAAGATGATGTCCATGAAAACTTTTAGGTTACCTTGTCCCTTGTCTTACCAACAAGAGGGTTTGTGACTCCTTGAACTAGTGCAAGATGTGGAAGTTGATTGCACTTGTTCTTGCCAAAATGATAAGAGTGAAGTATGTTGGCGGAGTCACCCTCAAGAACTCTCTACTTCTTCTTCTTTTGGATCCACACCATCTTGATGGGAATCCTTGGAGTTGTAGTCGTACTTGATGAAGTGGAACTTGAAGTAGTCTTGGGAATCCACTTGACTAAGGTCTTAGGAGCTTCTTCAAATGCATCAATTTCCTCTTGAAGCTTGTCCTTGCCTTTTTGCTTGTAGTCTTGTGGTGGAAGATCATCTTGAGCTTGTGTCCCCTTGAAGGAAGTGTCATACTTCTCTTGTTGAGGAACAAACTTTGTCTTGGGGTATTGATATTCTTCCCACTCAACTCCATTGGCATTGAACTTTCGTTCAAAACCAACACCTTGATTCTTCCGGTGCATTCCTTGCTTGCGCACAATTTCCTCGAATTGCTTACTCCCGGCAAGACTTTTGTACACTCCTTTCTTTATAATTCCCTTCAATAAGCTATTTTCTTGCTCAAGTGTAACTTGGCTAAGAGAATCATTAGTGGAATCAAGAGAACTACTAGAAGCAACAATATTGGATTTAGCATGATCATTGTTACTACTATAGGAAGAATCTTTCTTGTTCTTGTTACTAGACTTGACTTGAGGTATGTAATTGGATAAGGGTAAACGCTTGGCAATGTAAGAAGAACTTTTCTTGCGGAGATCATCATTGATTGCCTTTAAAAACTCATGCTCTTGCTCAAGATTGAGCTTTTCAAAGCGTAACTTCTCATAAGCTTTTAAAAGTTCTCGATGATCTTCGAAGATAGTTTCATGAGCTAACTTAAGAGTGTTTAGTTCTTTAGTTAGAGCCTCAATCTTCTCCTTATCATTGTCATTCGTTTTATCTTGATTAGCATGATTAATTGACGTTTCATCATAGTATTCATCACTAGAGTTGTCAACAAGTAAATCATCACCTAACAAGTCATCTTCATCACTATTAAAATCAACATACTCGGGGTGTGTTACCTTAGGACCTTTGGCCATGAAGCATCTTCCAATTCCTTTATTTAGTGAGTCAAATATGTCGTAGGAGTTGGTTGACACAAGTGCTAGACCGGCAACACCTTCATCTTGAGTATCTTCGGAGTCGGAGTGATAACTTCTCTCGGAGTGGCTGTCGGAGTCGGAGCCGGATACCCATTCACCAACATGAGCTTGATGTCTTTGTTTTGTGTAGCTCCTTGATGATTTTTCCTTCCTTTCCGAATCCTTGCTTCTCCGTGAGTATCTCCGTTCATAACGATCATCTCTACTCCTTCTCTCTCTTGGTGGTGATTCTTTGCTTCTTCTTTTTGAAGAATCTTCTCTTCTCTTGTAGGGAGCCGTACACTCATTGTAATAGTGTCCGGGTCTTCCACAATTGTAGCAGTTTCGCTCTCGACTAGAAGATCTTTTGTCTTTGTAGGACCTTGACTTGAAGCTTCTATCTTTGCTTCTACTCTTGTAGAACTTGTTGAAGTTCTTCACCATTAAGCTCAATTCTTCATTGAAGTTTTGTTTCTCACTTGATGATGTAGGGGCTTCACATGAGGCTTTGTAGGCACCACTTGATTTGTTGTGAAGTTCCTCTTTATCCTTAAGTGACATCTCATGAGCAACAATTCTTCCAATCACCTCCGTTGGCTTGAGATCTTTGTAATTGGGCATCATTTGGATCAATGTGCATACGGTATCATATTTTCCATCCAGGGCTCTTAGAATCTTCTTGATGATGAATCTATCGGTCATCTCTTCACTTCCTAAGCCGGCAATCTCATTTGTTATGAGAGCAAGCCTAGAGTACATTTCAGCGACACCTTCACCATCCTTCATTTTGAACTTGTCAAGTTGAATTTGAATCACATCCAACTTGGATTCCTTGACGGAGTCGGTACCTTCGTGCATATCAATCAAAGTGTCCCAAATTTCCTTTGCATTCTCAAGATGGCTGATTTTGTTGAATTCTTCGGGGCACAATCCGTTGAAGAGAATATCACAAGCTTGAGCATTGTATTGCAACATCTTCAACTCATCCGCGGTAGCTTCACGGTTTGGTTCTCTCCCATCAAAGAAGTCACCTTGCAAACCAACACACACAATAGCCCAAACGGCGGGGTTATGTCCAAGAATATGCATTTTCATTTTATGCTTCCAACTAGCAAAATTAGTACCATCAAAGTAAGGAACCCTACGGTGATAATTTCCCTCACCTGACGCCATACTCTCCTAGGTTGTGAAACCAAGGCTATGACCACCAAAAGCTATGGAGATCAAAGCAAATGGAGACCAAAGCTCTGATACCACTTGTAGGATCGAAAGTATGTCTAGAGGGGGGTGATTAGACTACTTGACCAAATAAAAACTTAACCTTTTCCCAATTTTTGTTCTTGGCAGATTCTATCTATCTTAGGACTAGTCAAGCAATCATCACACAAATCAAGCAAGCATGCAAAGAGTATATTAGCAGCGGAAAGTAAAGCATGCAACTTGCAAGAATATAAAGGGAAGGGTTTGGAGAATTCAAACGCTATTGGAGACACGGATGTTTTTCTCGTGGTTCGGATAGGTGGTGCTATCCTACATCCACGTTGATGGAGACTTCAACCCACGAAGGGTAACGGTCGCGCGAGTCCACGGAGAGCTCAACCCACGAAGGGTCCATGAAGAAGCAACCTTGTCTATCCCACCATGGCCATCGCCCACGAAGGACTTGCCTCACTAGCGGTAGATCTTCACGAAGTAGGCGATCTCCTTGCCCTTACAAACTCCTTGGTTCAACTCCACAATCTTGTCGGAGGCTCCCAAGTGACACCTAGCCAATCTAGGAGACACCACTCTCCAAGAAGTAACAAATGGTGTGTTGATGATGAACTCCTTGCTCTAGTGCTTCAAATGATAGTCTCCCCAACACTCAACTCTCTCTCAAGGATTTGGATCTGGTGGAAAGAAGGTTTGAGTGGAAGCAACTTGGGGAAGGCTAGAGATCAAGATTCATATGGTAGGAATGGAATATCTTGGTCTCAACACATGAGTAGGTGGTTCTCTCTCAGAACATATGAGTAGGAATGATGTATGTGTTCTGATGGCTCTCTCTTCGAATGAAGAGGAGGTGGAGGGGTATTTATAGCCTCTACACGAAATCCAACCGTTACACACAATTTACCAATCTCGGTGGGACCGAATCAGAAAACTCGGTCGGACCGAAATAGTAAACCTAGTGACCGTTAGTGATTTTCGGTGGGACTGACATGCAACTCGGTAGGACCGATTCTGTTAGGGTTTGGGCATAACGTAATCTCGGTGAGACCGATTACACAAACTCGGTGAGACCGATTTTGGTAATAGGCTAACCAGAGAATTGGTCACGCAAACTCGGTGGGACTGATTTGCTCTTTTGGTGAGACCGAAAAGTTACAAAAAGGAAACAGAGAGTTTACATTGCAATCTCGATGGGACCAATTCGCTCTTTCGGTGAGACCGAAAAGTTACGAAAGGGAAATAGAGAGTTTGCAATCCCATCTCGGTGAGACCGAGATCCCTATCGGTAGGACCTAATTGATAGGGTTTGGCAGTGGCTAATGACAAGTGAAACTCGGTGGCGCCGGATAGAAAGAATCGGTATGACCGAGTTTGGCTTAGGGTTTAGGTCATTTGTGGATATGGGAAAGTAGCTGAGGATTTTGGAGCATATCATTAAGCACATGAAGCAAGATGCTCATTAAGCAACACCTCATCCCTCCTTGATAGTATTGGCTTTTCCTATGGACTCAATGTGATCTTGGATCACTAAAATATAAAATGAAGAGTCTTGAGCTTTTTGAGCTTGAGCCAATCCTTTGTCCTTAGCATTTTGAGGGTTCCACTTTCACCATCCATGCCATGCCAATCATTGAGCTTTCCTGAAATAATCACCTTGGAATAGCATTAGCTCAATGAGCTATATGTTGTTATGAATTACCAAAACCACCTAGGGATAGTTGCACTTTCACACACCATGGAATTCCCAGGTGGATTACGATAAACGATTGAAATATTTGCTTTAATACTATCCCTCAGCTTGCCCTTGGAAGGGACATAGTCCTACTTTTTGCTTATCGCACTATCTGTATCATTCTGCTTTAACGCACCTTTTTGAATAAACAATGCATAACATTACGACTATTATTGCATTCTTGTTATATATATATATGTTCATTAATGACGCCTTGGAACCGTACACTTTGGTACGGCCAATACACCAGGGGCTTACGTACCCCACAATATGGTGTGAAAAGTCTGAACACTTTCACAAGTGCGGCCCCCCGAACTTATAGCATTATATGCATCAGCTCCGAATCATGTCTTTGGTCAAATGTTGGGTTTGCCCGGCTCCTATGTTTTGGTACCTTACATTCCGCTCTATCGGCTAAGGTAGCGCTAGGAGAACTACTGCGATTGTGCCCCAGTTCTGCTGGGCTAAGCACCTCAGTACAGAAAGCTAAAACTGACTATCATGATAAGGTGAGAGACTGGTCACTGTTCGGCGAGGTTTTGACTCCCTAAAGACTTATGCCTCTTAGAGCGAGGGGCCGGCCCTGTCCGGCTTAAAGGTGTGTATCGCGCCCTGAATTCGGCCTTCCGAATACCAGGGGCTTTGCCGAAATTTAAAATTATAGAATTCTATGGCTAAGTGAGAGTGATAAAGCATTATTAGTCCGGTTTCCTTGTTCGTTGTGCTGAGCACCTCCCTCGAAGGACTCAAAAATGGGAACAAGAGTGCTCAGGTTTATCCTGAACACCCCAGCACTCGCAGCATGGGGGCAGGAGCCGAGGACTAGCCATCTCTCAGATTGGATAAACAGCCAAACAGAAGGTAATATTTTAAATTTAAACAAGCGTTGCATAGTGCATATGAACAAGTTTTCATAAATACAGGATCACACGAGCAAGTTTCACTCAAATATTACATCTTTCGTGCACTCGTCTGCTACAAGACGGGCACCCTTCAGAACACCCTCGTAGTACATCTCGAGGTGGCGATGCTCCTTGCCCTTCGGTGGCCCTTCCTTGATCAGCTTCACGGCGTCTAGCTTGACCCATTGCAACTTCACATGGGCGAAAGCCCGGCGTGCACCTTCAATGCAGATGGATCGCTTGACGACCTCCAACCGCGGGTAGGCATCTACAAGCCGCCTCACCAGGCCGAAGTAGCTGTTCGGAAGGGCGTCGCCAGGCCACAGCCAGACTATAAAGCCCTTCATGGCCTGTTCGGCTGCCTTGTGTAGCTCGACCAGCTGCTTTAGCTGGTCGCTGATTGGCACCGGGCGTTCGGTCCCAGTATACTGAGACCAAAACAGCTTCTCCGTTGAGCTTCCCTCCTCGGCCTGGTAAAATTGTGCGGCATCGGACACGCTGCGGGGCAAATCTGCGAATGCTCCTGGAGAGCTCCGGATTCGGGTAAGTAATCGGTAATTTACTTTTACATGCTTGCTTTGCATATAGAATGCCTTACCTGCCGCTATTTTCTTCATTGCATCGATCTCCTGGAGGGCCTTTTGGGCTTCGGCCTTAGCACTCTTTGTGCTCTCGAGGGCCGCGGCAAGCTCAGACTCTCGCGTCTTCGAGTCAAGCTCCAACGCCTCGTGCTTCGCCACGAGAGCCTGAAGCTCTTGCTGCACCTCGCTCACCCGAGCCTCTTGCCTTTCTCGCTCGGTGCGCTCCTTGGCCGCTTTATCTTCGGCCTCGGATAGCGCTTGCTTTAGGGTCGCTACTTCGATCGTGGCCCCTGGCAAATTCATGATGATCCTGTCATTTTGCAATCGCATTCTTTTTATACATATCCATAGACTAGGTACTACTTACCTTTGTTCTCCTCGAGCTGCCTCTTGGCAAGGCCGAGCTCGTCCTGGGACCCTTTCAGGTCCTGCTTCAGTACGGCGACCTCCGTAGTCAGTGTGGCAGATGCCAGCAGCGAAGCCTGCATATGCATATTGACATACTTATATTAGACTCTTGCGATATTGTTTGATCCTCTGTTCGGCTTTTCTTTATGAACACTTACCTATGCGGTAATATTTTTCCTATATTCTAAACACTTACCTCAATGCCTGTTAGAAGGCTGGCACAGGCTTCAGTCAGTCCGCTCTTGGCGGACTGAACCTTCTGGATCACCGCACTCATAATAGTACGGTGCTCCTCGTCGATGGAAGCGCTGCGAAGCGCTTCCAGCAAATTGTTCGGCACCTCTGGATGGACAGAGGTCACCGGTACAGGCGTCTTGCCCCCCTTGGAAGGAGGCCGCCTGCCCGAGTCCGGAACCACTGGAGGTTCCGGCGCGGTGTTCGGCTGAGGGCCGAACTCGGAGCCCTCAGGGGCCTTGTCTCCTCTGCTCCCGGAGTCCGGAAGGCCACCTTGAGGCGCCTACGGGACTGTCTCCCCTCGACCCAGTGCCTCTTGAGACAATACCTCGGCGTCGTCCACAGGGTGAGGGGAGGTGGCGGTCGAAACTGGATCGCTATCCATATCCGACGAGCCCAGGGAGCCGTCCGATGATACATCGATACGGGCTCGTGGCGGCCTACATAATCATATTCGGCGTTAGGTGAAGCAGTGCGACAAAGGAATGCTATGAGTTACTCTGGTATCCGAATACTTATGACTTCCCCAGGGGCTTGGCCCTGGGCAGCCACTCGTCTTTGCCATCGGCGGCGGTGGTAGAACTGTCCGGAAGGAGAGTCCTTCCCTTCTTGGACCCTTTGGCCCCCCCCAGTTGGGGCGGCCTTCCTTTTCTTGTCTCCCCCGTCTAGAGGGGGAGCATCTTCTTCTGCCTCCTCATCTTCAGGGGAGGAGCGCGTCGTAGAGTCATCAGACGGTGAGTCCGATGACGCCTGGCGTCGGGAACTCTTTCGGGTTCCCTTGGCCTTCTTGGTCTTCTCCGGCACCTTGTAAGGAGCCGGGGTTAGAATCTTCGTCAAAAGAGCGTATGTTGGGCCCTCGGGCAATGGAGCCAGACAGTCGATCTATCCGGCCGTCTCCTGCCAGTCCTGTCAAAGGTACGGGAGTTTAGATCCCGCGTGGAGGCAAACTATGAAAAACAAGTATCCTGTAAGAGGTAGAACAGCTTACCGCGCTGGCTTGGCGCTTCGCGCTGAATCCGCGATCCTCAGTAGTGGGAGGGGGAACCTCGGCGCTCTTGAATAGCACCTTCCAGGCATCTTCGTGAGTTGTGTCGAAGAGCCTGTTCAAAGTTTGGTGCTGCGCCGGGTCGAACTCCCACAGGTTGAAAGCCCGTTGTTGGCATGGGAGGATCCGGTGGTTGAGCATGACCTGGACTACGTTGACGAGTTTGAGCTTCTTGTTCACCATGTTTTGAATACATGTTTGGAGTCCAGTTAGCTCTCCCGAACTACCCCAGGACAGGCCCTTCTCTTGCCAGGAGGTGAGCCGCATGGGGAAGCCAGATCGGAACTCGGGGGCCGCTGCCCATTTAGGGTCACATGGCTCGGTGATGTAGAACCACCCCGATTGCCACCCCTTTATGGTCTCCACGAAGGAGCCCTCGAGCCATGTGACATTGGGCATCTTGCCCACCATGGCGCCTCCGCACTCCGCCTGGTGGCCGCTTACTACCTTCAGCTTGACATTGAAAGTCTTCAGCCATAAACCGAAGTGGGGCTTGATGCGGAGGAAGGCCTCGCACACGACGATAAACGCCGAGATGTTGAGGATGAAGTTCTGGGCCAGATCATGGAAATCCAGGCCGTAGTAGAACATGAGCCCCCAGACGAATGGGTGGAGAGGGAATCCCAGTCCGCGGAGGAAATGGGTAAGGAACACTACCCTCTCATGGGGCCTGGGGGTGGGGATGAGCTGCCCCTCGTCTGGGAGCTGGTGCGCGATGTCGTCGGGCAGGTATCCGGCTCTCCTCAGCTTCTTGATGTGTCCCTCCGTGATGGAGGAGACCATCCACCTGCCTCCCGCTCCGGACATGGTTGGAGAAGGTCGAGGTGGGAAATGTGAACTTGGGCGCTGGAGCTCGAGTACGCAAGAACGGGATGAGCAAGGAGGAAGAAGGCGTGGGTAGAGAAAGGTTAAACCTTATCCCTTTATATGGACGGCCGAAACTATGCGCCCCCACTAGCCTGGTAAAACTCACTTATCCCCCAAGCGCCGTAATCGATGGCGCAGTTGGGTTACCCACGCCCGTATTGATGAGAATCCCGTGATAAGGGGACACGATCTCTGTTTTGACGAGACGTATCAAAAAACTGAGTCGCATTATGTGTGGGGCTAGTTAAAGGAAACGGTTCGAATAATCACCGGGCCGTGACATAATGCCGTGTTGCCAAAACAAGTCAGCAAATTGGATTTGTGGAAATATTATTCTCTCTACATGGTATCTGGAACTTATTTTGCAGGGTCGGACACTATGCTTGTATTCAAATTCTTCCGTGGTGTATTCGGAGGAGGAACCCGCCTTGCAATGCCGAAGACAATACTGCGCGCCGGACTCGTCGTCATTGAAAGCCTGGTTCAGGGGCTACTGAGGGAGTCCTGGATTAGGGGGTCTCCGGACAGCCGGACTATATCCTTTGGCCGGACTGTTGGACTATGAAGATACAAGATTGAAGACTTCGTCTCGTGTCCGGATGGGACTCTACTTGGCGTGGAAGGCGAGCTAGGCAATACGGATATGTGTATCTCCTCCTTTGTAACCGACCTTGTGTAACCCTAACCCTCTCCGGTGTCTATATAAACCGGAGGGTTTTAGCCCGTAGGACAACATACAATCATACCATAGGCTAGCTTCTAGGGTTTAGCCTCTCTGATCTCGTGGTAGATCTACTCTTGTACTACCCATATCATCAATATTAATCAAGCAGGACGTAGGGTTTTACCTCCATCAAGAGGGCCCGAACCTGGGTAAAATATCGTGTCCCCTGCCTCCTGTTACCATCCGCCTTAGACGCACAGTTCGGGACCCCCTACCCAAGATCCTCCGGTTTTGACACCTACAAGGTGTTTAGCGCAACGAACCAGACAATCGGACTATGTAGCTTTATCACCCTCACTTAGCCATAGGAGTTTGACAATAAAAATGTAGGCACAACCCCTAGTATCCGAACTAGGGTGTTGTAGACACCTGATCGGATAAGAACCGATTCGTCGCATAATGCGGGAAAAATTGCTAAAGATTTGAAACCTCCAAAGAGCTAACTGGCTCACGCTACATCATTACAGTCAGTTTTCGGCTTTCTCTACTGAGGTGCTCATCCAGATAAACCAGGGCACAATCGCAGTAGTTCTCCCTTTACTACCCTAGCCGATATAGCGGAACATAAGATAGTAAGCACAGGAGCCGGGCAACCCAACTATTGACCAAAGACATGATTCGGAGCCGATGCATATAATGCTAAATTCGGGGTGCTGAACTATGTTGTAAAAGTGTTCGGACTTGTTGCCATGGTGTGGGGTGCAATATAGCCCCTGGCAAATTACGGCGTACCAAGGTGTACAGATGCAAATTAAAATAGTGAAATAAATAAAAAGGTAGTAAGATAGTGCCACATATGTTGGGCCGCAAACTGTTTCCATTATAATTTTGATTAATTCGTCAAAGCATACTTGAACGAAAAGTGCGATAAGCAACAGTGGCTATTTAACATGCCAAGACCAAGGGTGAGCTGCGTACGGGTCCTGAAAACAGGTAGAATGATCGCCAAGGAGGACATCTAGAGATTCCCCCATATGTATGTGCTTCTTGTCACCTTTGTGTATCCATCCTTCGAAAGGACCAATTTATCAGGCCATCGAGAGGGGCCTGTGAAAAGAAACCTAAAAAGGGATAAAAGGAAAAGTAAGCGTACGTGTGTCCCGGGAAGGTCGAGCGGTATTGTGGATCACAGTGTTATGCCTCCGTCTCTGCCCATGGTATTTTTAGTGCGTAATTATGTACGCGTGGTATGTAAGCCGCCACTTGGTCGGGAATGAGACGGATGTCGAATTGCTAATCGAGCTCCTGACGAGCTGGACTGTCCTGCCACAGAGTAGTCCAGACTCGTTTGACAGTGTCCGGGAGCATGGCCGCCGAATTAAGGTTCTGCTTGTGAAGGCCGCTCTGTACCTCTGCTGCCAGGGCAGCGGTGTGCTCCTCGGTACGGAGGGAGCGCTCCGTGTTTCCATTGATTGTTATGACACCGTGTGGTCCGGGCATCTTGAGCTTGAGATAAGCATAGCGCGGCACCGCGTTGAATCAGGCAAACGCAGTTCGTCCGAATAGTGCGTGATAGCCGCTGCGGAAGGGGACGATATCGAAGATTAACTCTTCGCTTCAGAAGTTGTCCGGAGATCCGAAGACGACCTCCAATGTGATTGAGCCCGAGCAGCGGGCCTCTACACCTGGTATAACTCCTTTAAAGGTAGTTTTTGTGGGCTTGATCCTTGATGGATCGATGCCCATTTTGCTCACTGTATCCTGATAGAGCAGGTTTAGGCTGCTGCCACCGTCCATGAGGACTCGTGTTAGGTGGAATCCATCAATTATTGGGTTGAGGACTAGTGTGGCTGAGCTGCCATGATGGATACTAGTCGGATGGTCCCTGCAATCAAAGGTGATCGGGCATGACGACCATGGGTTGAATTTTGGGGCGTCTGGCTCTATCGCATAGACGTCCCTGAGCGTACGCTTGTGCTCCCTCTTGGGGATATGGGTAGCGTATATCATGTTCACCGTTTTGATTTGAGGGGGAAACTTCTTCTATCCCCCTGTGTTTGGTGGATGGGGCTCCTCATCGTCATTCTCGCTTTGCGACCCCTTCTCCTTGTCTTCGGCATTTAACTTGCCGGCTTGTTTGAAGACCCAACAACTCCGGTGAGTATGATTGACTGGTTTATCATGGGTGCCATGGATCTGACATGGACGATCGAGTAGGCGGTCCAGGCTGGAAGGGCCTTGATTATTATTTTTATATGGATTTTTCCGCTGTCCGGACTTGGAGTCACTGAATCCGGCGTTGACCGCCATGTCCTCGGTATTATCACCGTTGCTTCGACGCTTGTGCCTGTTGCGTCGGGGCTTGCCGTTGCTATTTTTGGCTTCCGAAGTGCCAGGTTCGCTTGCATTGTTTTTCTACGGGCTAGCCAGCTATCTTCGCCCACGCAAAAGCGGGTCATAAGCGCCGTGAGGGCTGCCATGGACTTCGGCTTTTCTTGGCCGAGGTGTCGGGCGAGCCACTCGTCCCGGATGCTATGTTATCTGGTTCTTTTTAGTTAGGAACCTAGTCCAGAATTTCTTGGCTGACTCTCCGGGCTGTTGATTTATGTGACTTAAGTCGTCGGCATCCGGAGGTCGAACATATGTACCTTGGAAGTTGTCGAGGAAGGATTCTTCCAAGTCCTCCCAACTGCCAATGGAGTTTTCAGGCAGACTGTTCAACCAGTGTCGGGCTGGCCCCTTGAGTTTTAGGGGGGGGCGGGGGTATTTGATGGCATGAAGATCATCGCTGTAGGCCATGTGAATATGGTGAATAAAGTCTTGAATCCATACCGCATGATCTGTGGTTCCATCATCTGATTCGATATTCACGGGTTTGAACCCTTCTGGGAATTCATGTTCCATTACTTCATCAGTGAATCAGAGGGGGTGTGCGGCGCCTCTATATCAGGCCAGGTCGCGACGTAGTTTGGATGGAGTCCATCTGCGATTTTCGGCTCGGACATAATTGTCCTTGCCATGTTCGACTTGATAGCCGTCGTCCGGGGTCGGGGCACGCCCCCGTGATCTGTAGATTGATCTGGCCGGACCTTATTTATTCTTTAGGCGCTGCCGGAGATCATACGTGTATGCCCGAGCTGTTTTATCTCTGCCTTTACCGCGAGGTACTACGGGCCGGTGTTCGGCTTGAGTTGCCATTTTATCCCGGCCGTGTGGTGGTCGATCAGTCGCATTACGCGCTGATGGTGCGGGTTCAAGTGCCTCATAATCGAATTGGGGTAGCAGTTTGCGCTTCGGGTAACTTTTGGTTGGGCGCTCGAGGCCGTATTCTTCTCCTGCCAGGACATCGGTCCATCTACCGTTGAGCAGATCTTGATCAGCTTGAAGCTGCTGCTCCTTTTTCAGGATCCTTGCAAAGGCTATTAGCTATTGCTTAAAGCGCTCCTGCTCGAGAGGTTCCTCAGGCACGATAAAGTTTTCGTCGCTGAGGCTCACCTCATCCTCGGAGAGTGGAAGATAATTGTTGTCTTCCGAGTCTTCATGCACGACCTGTTTTTCAGGGCTGACTCGCCCATCTTCCCGTTCGTCTTGTCCAGAAGTTGGCTCAATGGGGTCTTCATTGTCTTCAGCATCATCTAGAGTATTATTTTCTCCTGTGCCAGTATTGCTGTCTTTCTCACGGCGAGACTTAGAACGGCGCCGCTGTCATCGGCGCTTTGGTTGTGTCTCAGGAGGTTTATCTTCCACTGGGTCTTGTTTGTCATCACCATTAACTTCTTTGGGTGTGTCCACCACGTATACATCGTAGGAGGAGGTGGCCGTCCAGCGCCCGGTAAATGGTGGGTTTTGGGCATGCTCCTTTTCGGCATCGTTGTCCATAACGTCGATGTCTCCGGAGTCGTAGTCGAGCCCCCAGTTCAAACCTGATATAACTCGGTTGTGAGTCCCCTGCTAAAGAGAGGTTTTTTTAATGAGTTTAGCATTTCGCCTAAAGGTGAGTGCCGGAAGATGTCCGCGAAACTGAATTCGACGACCGACGCTTGGTAAGGCTCATCGGACGCGGATGCACGCAGTTCGGAACCAGTGACCGGAGGTGAATCCAGGGTCCGATGATGCAGACCTTGTTCGAAGTTGGGTCTGTGTGCGACTCCAACGCCGCTGAGTCTGCGGCTTCCGTGGCGGGGTTAAGCTTCCCATCTTCGGAAGGCGCAGGCTGCTCCGAATCCAGGGCTAGAGCGCTTACAGGCGCAATCTCATGTGTATGGTCCGATGACAGATTTAGGTCATGTTCATCGTGGTGGTAGGGAGCAGCTGCCATGGGTTCAAATCCGTCAAAGATCAAGTCTCCGCGGATATCATCAATGTAGTTCAAGCTTCCAAACTTGACCTGACGGCCAGGGGCGTAGCTGTCGATCTGCTCTAGATGGCCAAGCGAGTTGGCCCGCAGTGCAAAGCCACCGAATACGAAGATATGGACAGGGAGAAAGACATCCCCCCTGGCAGCGTTGTTGTAGATGATGGATGGGGCCATCAAACCTTCTGACGATGGCACAATAGAACTCTCAATGAAAGCACCAATGTCGGTGTCAAAACCGGCGGATCTCGGGTAGGGGGTCCCGAACTGTGCGTCTAAGGTTGATGGTAACAGGAGACAGGGGACACGATGTTTACCCAGGTTTGGGCCCTCTCTATGGAGGTAATACCCTACTTCCTGCTTGATTGATCTTGATGAATATGAGTATTACAAGAGTTGATCTACCTCGAGATCGTAATGGCTAAAACCCTAAAAGTCTAGCTTATGTGATTATGATTGTCCCTACGGAATAAGCCCTCCAGTTTATATAGACACCGGAGGGGACTAGGGTTATACAAAGTCAGATACAAGGAAAGGAATCTTCATATCCGAACGCCAAGCTTGCCATCCACGCCAAGGAGAGTCCCATCCGAACATGGGTGAGAGTCTTAGGTCTTGTATCTTCGTAGCCCATCAGTCAGGCCCATGTCCAATAGGCCGGAAGCCTGAGGACCCCTTAGTCCAGGACTCCCTCATTCTCCCTCGGGGCTGAGGGTATGTACCAGTAGCTATGTGTTTGATCTCTCTCTCTCTCTCTTGTGTTCTTGATTTGGCATGATCTTGATGTACTGCGAGCTTTGCTATTATAGTTGGATCTTATGATGTTTCTCCACCTCTACCTTCTTGTAATGGATTGAGTTTTCCCTTTAAAATTATCTTATTGGATTGAGTCTTTAAGGATTTGAGAACACTTGATGTATGTCTTGCATGTGCTTATCTGTGGTGACAATGGGATATTCACATGATCTACTTGATGTATGTTTTGGTGATCAACTTGCGGGTTTTGTGACCTTGTGAACTTATGCATAGAGGGTTGGCACACGTTTTCATCTTGACTCTCCTGTAGAAACTTTGGGCCACTCTTTGAAGTTCTTTGTGTTGGTTCGAATAGATGAATTTGAGATTGTGTGATGCATATCGTATAATCAAACCCGCGGATACTTGTGGTGACATTGGAGTATCTAGGTGACATTAGGGTTTTGGTTGATGTGTGTCTTAAGGTGTTATTTTAGTACGAACTCTAGGGCTGTTTCTGACACTTATAGTAATAGCCCAATAGATTGATCAGAAAGAATAATTTTGAGGTGGTTTCGTACCCTACAATAATCTCTTCGTTTATTCTCCGCTATTAGTGACTTTGGAGTGACTCTTTGTTGCATGCTGAGGGATTGTTATATGATCTAATTATGTTATCATTGTTGAGAGAACTTGCACTGGTGAAAGTATGAACCCTACACCTTGTTTTCAAGCATTGCCATACCGTTTTTGCTCACTTTTACCACATGTTACCTTGCTGTTTTTATATTTTCAGATTACAAAAACCTATAGCTACCATCCATTTGCACTTGTATCACCATCTATTCGCCCAACTAGTGCACCTATACAATTTACCATTGTATTGGGTGTGTTGGGGACACAAGAGACTCTTTGTTATTTGGTTGCAGGGTTGTTTGAGAGAGACCATCTTCATCCTACACCTCCCATGGATTGATAAACCTTAGGTCATCCACTTGAGGGAAATTTGCTACTGTCCTACAAAACTCCGCGCTTGGAGGCCCAACACGAGTCTACAAGAAGAAGGTTGTGTAGTAGACATCAATATCTTCTCCATGAATATCATTTTTTTCTTCTCTTCCTGGGCCAGCGTTACACAACTTCTCTTGGAGCAATGAGGAACGTCAACCATTCTTGGCGAAGGAAATATGAAGACTCTGGCAGATGTATTAGTTAGCATGGACTTTTATCATCCTTAAAACTTGTGTGGACTACTATCTAAGTGTCACTAGCCTTCTGTATAAACGCCTCACTTTCAGTATTTTGTACGATCTCGCTGCCCTATGCACTACCAAGGCGTCGGTCTCATTTGATATAAATGACATGCTCTAATTATTATTAACGGCTTTTGATCTGCGGAATGCATAACTTTCTATGTAAATGACTTACTCTAATCTTGATCTATTAAATGTTGCTTTTGGTCTGTTCCTTTATGCTGAGTTTGATGCGCCTCTTTTGTGGTCTTACGAACATGCTGAACTATATGTTGCCTTATAATCTCATGCCTTCTATCACAAATAAATGTTTGTTCTTCACTTTATTTTGTTATCATGTTTGAATTCATACACTAAAGGTATGTTCCTACTAACGTCGCACTACTTGCTTCACCAAAACGTCGGGACCGGCACCTTCGTGCCAAGGCACGGTCCCGATCTAGTAATCATTATACTCAACACTTTTCGCCAGCCATTGCTTGGTCTGTTGTCAGGCGAGCTCTTCTTGGAGGTGCCGGTGGCTCGGCTCGGCTCGCGATGTATATATCTCCTCTCCTATCCTATGCTCGAATCTTCAGAGTCAGAAACCGATTCTTTCCTTGCTCGAAACCAGACTGATGATTTGATTGGGCTAGGCCCGCAATCTCACTTTCTGCTTTCTTTTAACCTTGTTGGGCGGTCCATACTTTTTTCACTATTATAAAACTCTAGGCCCCAACCCAACCTCAATCTCGTGCTAGCATTTATTATTGTTTTAAGGGATCCATAACTATACAGTTTGTGCAACTGAAAGCCTTGGTTAAACTTAGTGATAAAGAAGTAGTTCTAACAAATTATATGTCGCCCATACATCAAATATGTTGATTGTTATATTTCTATAACAAATTAAAGGAAGAAAGAAAATACTAGATATCATCCAATGAGTTATTGACTTAACGATGGTTGTGTATATGGAACGATGAATGGATTGTTTCATGACTTTTCAGTCTCCACAACCATGTTTCCTTAGACATTAAGCATTTCAGGTCAACATTGGTGTGCTTTTTTGCTTCTTCATCTCCGTTTTTTCTGCATGTTGAAACATCTATGATTATCACTAGCCTGTGTGATGAGTGTTTACTTTCAAGTGATACAAATACCTATTGTATAGAGTTAAACTTGGTACAGGCACAGTGTGCTGACCAAAGATAGGCCCTCGTATTCTGGAAAAAAAGGGTAGGCCTTGATGGCTTCGTACTCAATATGTGTCAGTAACTGGTTATGTGGAAGCATTGGCAATGGAACCTTGAACGAATGGCATGACTTTGTTTATGCCACATTTGCAGGCGACACACTAGATGACGATCTCCTCTTCCCAAACAAGGGTGAGTTTTTTGAAAAAAAATCAATACAGGAGTTTGTTTTCTAAATAAAACTAATGTATTATATCAGTTCCCTTCACTATATTTGTTCATAACTATATGATATTCGTATTTAAGAAGTTTGTCCACGACACAATATAGATTAAGATTCTGCATCCCATGGTGCTCTCCCAAGAATACAATCCCATGCATAAATGGGTGATTCAGGGACACAAAGTTATGAATTCTTTATTGATAACATTAATTGTGCTTAGCGTATCAATTAAGTTCATTCATCCCAACAAATATTGCAGGTGCAGGTGCCATGGAGCATTCGATTGCACCAGAATCCGCGAACCTTATTGCCCTGGCCCCAAAACAAATATTCATGCTTGCATGCTAGATTGTTGCAGATCACGAGCGGAAATTGAACCACCGCACATTTCTCTATGTACCGCAAACATAATAAAAGTTATACCATAAAGATGAGACATTGATTGTAACGACATGATTCTTACAACACTGGATAAAATGTGCATCAACGTACTATTTGATAAAACTCTTGGTAATATGATCTTGAAATCTTGCTTATAATTTTTAATGCTCTTGCTTGGAATAACATATCCCTAGGAACACTACATAAATAACAAAACAGAGAATATACCTCCAGATGTAGTGCTTCTGAACAACACAAGCATCACCAGTAAACAAGCGGTGGCAGACCTTCCATCCATTCTTGCATGATACATTCCAACCAAAGCAAAGGGACAATATATAATGTCATAAGGATATGGAAATACATGGCATCTAGAAACTAGTAGAAAAAGACTATAAAAGTCCATATTTTAGGAAAGAATTATTGTTGATTATTGATTGATATGGACACATTTTTTTATAAAGAAAGAATTATTTCTGATTATTGCTTGTTATTTGTGGATGCACCATTTATTAGGAAAGAGTTATTGTGGATTATTGCTTGATATGGACACTTAATACTCACTAAATCAAATTGTATTCATGCCAAACCTGGTATACCGAATGAACACCTTTCAATAAGTGAACGCGTTATTGCTACTTATTAAATCATCATGTTACACTAAACATACATGCATTTTCCATATTTCAAGAACAAAATAAAAGACACAATATGAAAAATAGATTTATTAATAATATCATGAGATTGAGTAGTCACAAAGTTTACAATGATTGACAACTAAACCTATTATTTTATGATATATTAATTTGATTAAATATAAATAAATACTTAAGGTCTAGTCACAAAGAAAATTGTGACTCTATTTTGATCAGTAATCCTTCTATTTAGTGCTCGTTAAAGGATGTATATTGCAGTGTCGGACACAAGGGATGAGTCGCTAAGGAAAATCAAGGGTAAACACATGGAAGCCATATGCTTATCGCATATGCTATAGAATAAAATGATTCTTTTGTCAATGGTTAGTATTTATTGATTTATTCTGTAGCAAGATACACTGTGGGAGTAGTAGTGGAAGCCGATATAGTATTGTAAAAATGTTGGGCAATACCGATTGATGTGTATGAGGATCTGCAAGGACATGACACATGTTGAGCCATTGAAATATTTAAGTCCACTAGATAAAAGGATGGACACATAAGCTTGGGACCTGGTTATGGCCGCCGAACTCGGAGAAGGTGCGGCGTTGTGATGAACAAGTTGTGTATACATGGTGGTCGCCCTCGACTACGATTTGTGTGCAATACTTGGCACGGGGAATTGTCCTGGTTTGCGATGGAGGGGCGGGTGACGCTGTGGAGAGGAGGGGACATGATGATGAGAGCAAAGTGCAGGCTAAATGACATGTCGTCGAGGGGAGGAGACAGTGAGAAGCCGATGTGGGCAGAGCAGGCCGGGAAAATGAGATGTGAGTGTGAGCGATATGTCATGCTATGGGAGAATGAGAGGGTGAATTATTTTTTAAGATAAAAATGAAAGGAATGGTTGTTTGTTTTTTTAGCAAAAAACAGTTGTTTGCTACAAGAGGCATGTCACATACTTTTTTATATAGTGAAATATCACAAACCCTAACAAGTCATTTCTGGAGAATAGTTATCAACAAATGATTTATAGGTGAGCATACATATTATTAAAATTGAGTTGTGACTCACTCTACTAAAGAGCACAATGAGACTCACTGTGACTAAAAGTGGTCACCTGCTTATATCTAGAAACTGACCAATGAATATATATTGAACATGAGTTTTTTTCTTATTTTAATATATATTTATATGTTCACCTTTGTATATCAAATATGAAAACGGATAGCTTCTGATGATGCTTTGAAAATGCTGATTGATAAAGTCATTGATGCTACTATGATGGGCCGGCCTGAAAACTTGATTTTACAAAATTAGAAGAGATGCATACAAATAATTGTTCTTCTTTGTAGAGATGTTGCACATGATAATACAAAAGGTGTATTTCTACATACGTTTAATTTTGCAGATTATAAGAGAGATGGAGATGGATTATGTCGACCTTCGAAAAGAATCTATCACCAACTTTTAAGTATATATATGCAATCAGAAGAACAAAAAACAAAAGGCCTGTACCAACCCACGGGCATTCTCCTAGTAAGGGTATGGTGTATGTGCATACGTTCATATGGGTGAGTCTATGCAATCGACTTCGATTGTGCTGTGTTTACAAAAAAAGTTTTTCTTATTGACTTTATGTGCAAGTTGTCTGGTTTTTTTGGATAAGTTGCCAGAAAAGGATTTAAGAGTCAGTCATATTGTAATACTGATACTCACATACACACAACAAAGTGCAACACGGGCCCAGGCTGCACGCATGCATGCTACACGCTGGCTCTTACAGTCGACCGCAATGACGGCCATCTCATGCAGTAATTACGAACCCCTAAAAATGCAGTAATTACGAGACATGAATGCAATTTTGCATGCTTGGTGATCCTACATGCACCCAATTTCATATTACGACAAAAGTACTCATGTGATCCCGAGCTCCAGTGATCCCGGATGAAGAGTACAATTGTAAAAAGAAACTCCAAAAAAACATGCATTTTTATGGCAAGACACATTGATGTTTTTTCTACATGGATGCGAATTTTCATAACGAAAGTGCATTTTTTTGCGATTCAAACAAGAGCTTCATCATTAACTAGGAACATGATTACAATCTTGTCTAGTACACGGAAGGATGCTATCCGGCACCTGGTGTATCCAGGCACACTCCAGATTTGATTCAGTAGCAAATTTGGCAACTTTGTGAGCTTCTATATTTGCCTCCCTCTTAACATGATAAATATCAAAACCACTACATCCTTCTACCAGCTCTTGTATTTCATTGATAATTGACAAGATGCTAGCTCTATGATGTTTTATGGATCTCCAAAAGGACACAAGCTCCTGAGAATTGGTCTCCATTGTTCCTTGCCGAATATTGAGAATCTTCATCATCTTAGCTCCATCTCTACAAGCTAAAGCTTCTGCTGTTAAAACATTAGGGACTGAATTATACCATTTACTGCTCGCCGCTACTATAGTGCCATCACCGTCTCTAATTATTACCCCTGAAGCTCCTTTTTCATCCTTTGAATTGAAGGTTGCGTCTACATTAATTTTATAGTAGCCTTCTTGTGGACGTTGCCAGTATGTCTTGGTCTTAGTTTTGGTTCCTTCTCCTTGTGTTTTTGCATTCAACGTCAGATCCGATGTCGTGACGCGCCCACCTGCAAGCTTGAGTTAGATTAGTTGAGGAATCTCCATGAATTCTATTATTTCGTGATGTCCACACTGACCACATGCCACACACAATATATCCTGCATTTTCCGTTGCACAAACTTCGTCATCTAGAATGTCTTGGGCCAAGTTAGGTGATGTAGTTTGGGAACCTAAATGCCATAAAGATTTTAAATAAAATTCCAGAAAACTCGGGCATAAGAACATTCTACCAAAGCATGGAAGATGGTATCTTCATTTGTACCACATTCAACACAGTTACTTAATTTTTCGATGTGTCTTTTTTCAGTATAGCCTTTACAGGCATGAAGCCTTTAATAACGAATTAACAAGCTCCAAAGTTTCTTCCATAACTTATTCTCTTCAATAGTTGAACTTTGTGCGACTCCTTGATGATGTTGACTTTCAGCCCTGAACTGCTTTGCTAAAACCCTGTAGGCTGATTTTACAGTGTAGATGCCATGTCTTTCTTCACCCCAAGCCCATAGGTCTTGGTCTAACCTTCCCAAAGGAATCTTAAGGATTTCATTTACCTCCATAGAAGATAGATTACTATTCAATTTTTGAATGTTCCAACTTCTTCCATCATCATTAATGAGCTTTGGAACTTTTTGCATAGTTACTTCTTCGCTCTTAAATATTGGCTTGCCTCTTGGAATCCTTGGTATCCACCGATCCTTCCATATGTTGGTCGATAGACCATCACCTATTCTTTTGATTAATCCCAATTGTAGTACTATTCTACCCTTCAAAATTGCTTGCTAAACATGCGAGCTGCCTTTTTCTTTTTGGCACTCAGGAAATCTGTACCATGATAGTATTTCTCGGCCATTACACGTGAACATAATGATTCTGGTTTTGTTATCAATCTCCATATTTGTTTCCCCAACATGGTTAAATTGAATAACTGGAGATTTCTAAACCCCATGCCTCCTACTCCTTTTGGTTGGGCAATTTCATCCCATTTCTTCCAATGCAATATCTACTTATCTCCATCCCCTCCCACCAAAATCTAGACATTGATGTTGTTAACTTCTTCCAAGTTGTTTTTGAGAGATTAAAACAACTCATTGAGTACAGTGGCACCGCTTGCATGACCGCTTTAATAAACACCTCTCGTCCAGCTGAACTTAACCTCCTTTTTGATCCACCTCCCGCCATGTTGCTTACTCTTGTGCATCGCTTCTCAAAAGCTTATGTTGTACTTCTTCCTAGGGCCATAGGAAGGCCAAGGTACTTTTCTTCGAGAGCTTCTCTTCTGATGTCTAAAACATGCATTACTTCTTCTTTCATTTGATCCGTGCTATTTGAGATGAAGAAAATAGCAGATTTAGATTTATTCACCAATTGTCCCGAGCCTTTATTATAGATGTTCAGAATTTCTTGAATTCTCTCTACTGCTTGCTTTGTTGCCTGAGTAAAGATAATACAATCATCAGCAAATAGAAGGTGGGAAATCCATGGGGTGTGGATACCCACCTTAATGCCTTTACACAAGTATTGAGGACCCTTCAAATTTAATAAGAAAGAAAGTCCTTCAGCGCATATGAGAAATAGGTAAGGAGATATGGGGTCCCCTTGCCTCAAACCTCTTGTAGGTTTAAAGGACTTTGTCAAGTGCCCATTTATTTTCACAGAAAAACTGACTGTTTCCACACATCTCATTACTAAATTCACGAACGCCGAGTGGAAGCCCAACTTTAACATGATTTTTGAAGATATTGCCATTCGACACGGTCGTAGGCTTTAGCCATATCTAATTTTATGGCACTTGACCCTATTTACCCTTTCTTGTTTCTAAGGTAATGAATGCATTCATAGGCAGTTAAAACATTATCAGTAATTAATCGCCCTGAAATGAAAGC